>NC_047509.1:27003252-27303252 GCF_902827115.2 Pseudochaenichthys georgianus | reverse complement strand
AAACGGGAATTTATGGAATAAACTGGGAATTTATGGAATAAACGGGAATTTATGGAATAAACTGGGAATTTTCTAAATTGAAGGCTGGCTCTTCATAGGGAACTTAAATATAGTTGGAAAGTATTTTTTAGCATAATCTTGACTAAAACAAACGGATTGCCATTCAAGTACACTTCAATATCCATGCCATTCCTCAATCACATGCACATAGCACACTGGCTTACTGCATGGCTATTGAGACCACACCCCCTACAGGCACTGTGCATTACTCAATCACATGCACAGATGATTTCTAGAAGTAATATTTAACTCAACATTCATGTTTTTGTTCTTCAATGAAACAAATGATTGTTTAATAAAATAATTAAAACAAAAAAACAATATGGAATATTTCCAAAATTCACCAGCTTAACTTCCCATGGAAACTTACCGGACATGTTCCACCCCTTTGCAACCCTAGGTATGACGCACAACAAGCCACCCGTCATGATACGTCAGCAGATCTGTTACCTGCATATTTGACCTAGAATGACACAAAAGGATTCACAACAAGGCTCATTATCTACTGTCTGCTGCAGAAAGTGGTCAGGATGTCTTTCTTTGCAATGTGATGCATTTATTGTGAGCTTAGACAATGAATCCTTATTTATTTTCAAGGTATTGGATAGATTTTGGATAATGGAAAAAACATCTGTAAGATACCAGAGCTTATTATTTCCTATAGGTAAATCAAATCTGAGTGGAAAATGGTGAACCACTGTAGACACAGCTTTTAGAGGTCCTCTTAAAGATTCTGCTCATTTCATTCATCTATGGTGCGATTCCACTATATAATATGAATTATCAAAAGATGTGTTTGTCACTATCAATTAAAATGTGCTATAATGCATTGAAAATTAAATATATATTGCCCACGCCAATACAGAAGTTCATGTAAAATCAGTTTTAGGACAAGCAAAGAAAGCAATAATAGATACTGGTGGTATTGTGTGTGTTGTTGTGTGTCTGTGTACCTCCGACGGTCTGTCATTCTGCTTTTTATGACGCTTCTCTTTACATGTACTGCAAGTTGAGGGCCGCGTGATGAAAGCGATAGTGTGCAAATGTATGAACTTGTGTTGTGCGGACATCATGTGATTAGATTTCCACATTATCCTGATATTCAGTGAAAGCTGTGGAGGCCCAGAGTTAGTGCTGCTGAGGTCAGCATTTCAGCACACACTGACATAAAGAGCCAGATTACATGGATCCTCTCCGGCGAGGAGGACACGCAGGGCTGGATTTCTGCTCGCTCTGCCTGCATGGCTCTCCCAAGAGATGGAACGGGTTCAGAAGGACAACATAGAGGAGGACAGACTTGGAAAGATGTATTGATAACAGATTATGATGATAAACAGTGGATCCATTGCTGGCTGAATTGTCCATGTTTTAGTTTTATCGTTTTCATTTCCTTGTCAGACACTTTTTAATATAGTAGATCAAACAGTTTTCCAAAATCCTCTCCCCTCTGTATGAACGAGTTGCACATGTGCTTAGGACTGCACAATGTGAAACTAGTGAAAATATAATTCAGAATAAGCCTACCTCTTTTGGTGCACATCCTCCAAAGAAACCACTATCATTTAATGATAATATGAATACTTTTTAATTCCCTCTAATATTGCGAATCATATCGCTATTGCAATATTAGTCCATATTATCACAAATACATATTTTTAAAATCCTGCAGCCCTACATAATGCTTTTTATGGCATGATAAGGGAGGGCTTTCTATGTATATCAGATAGGGCTCTATAAGCCTGCAGTTGGACTGCATGTGGGTGTGCAGCAGAGACAGGAGCTGCTCTGAGTCTGCTGTTATACTCTCCCATTGTTGTGTGCCTTCCAATGCCCGTGTCTGCCTGCGTGGTTTTATGATGTTGCGCATGTATATCTTGTTCTGTGTGTGTTCTCGTCCGCTTGCTTTACTATGTGCCAAAGTGCAAGTTTAAGCCTGTGGGTGGTGTGTGTGTGTGTGTGTGTGTGTGTGTGTGTGTGTGTGTGTGTGTGTGTGTGTGTGTGTGTGTGTGTGTGTGTGTGTGTGTGTGTGTGTGTGTGTGTGTGTGTGTGTTGTGTGTGTGTGTGTGTGTGTGTGTGTGTGTGTGTGTGTGTGTGTGTGTGTGTGTGTGTGTGTGTGTGTGTGTGTGTGTGTGTGTGTGTGTGTGTGTGTGTGTGTGTGTGTGTGGTGTGTGTGTGTGTGTGTGTGTGTGTCAGCAGAGGCTGTCAGTGACGTCTGAGGCTGCCTGCTCTGGAGGAGAGGCAACACGTGAGGGGAGCTCCTTGCTCCACATCTGACCCCTGCTGTTATCAATCAGGCCTTGAGAGGAGATGGGGGGAGGAGGGAGAAAAGGAGAGAGGAGAAGAGATGGAGCGGACAGAGTGGGAGGATAGAAGAGGAGGAACAGATGGCAGGGGCAGTTTTTTAGGAAGAGGAATGGGGAAGAGACAGTGAAATGATGAAGGAAGGGATAGCAATAAGTGTGATTGGATGAGATTGTATTAAGTTAAAGTTACAATAACACACACACACAAGTATTTTGACACACTAAATACAAGTTGAGTGTAGGAATTTTTAATGGGGGGAAAAAAGCCAGTAAAACTGAAACAAGAAACCTTTATTTTACATGATTTGTTTGATAATAAATCATACAAATAATTAATTTGAATAGATTGTTGATCAATCCGATACAAAGGGCAATACCTTTTTTTTTTATACAACAAAACATAAATTCATTCAACTCAGACAAACTAAAAGTATTTTTAGAATATGAATTGTATATTTATTTGATCTATTATTAATGAAAGAACAATAAATCCGAAGTGGTCAGCTGTCGACTGATTCATGAAATGGACACACATCAGAGTCCTGCATCGGGTCAGACGGGTTGACCCGCAAAAAAGGTGATTCGCGCGGGTGGTATTTTTCCGGGTTCGGTTCTGGGTAAAAACAAAGATGATGCGGGTCGGGTCGCGGGGTATTGCATAATACATATATTGAAATAATAATAAATTAGTTTAATGTTTAAAATCCTCAGACCTCTCCCCCGCAGGGACCGTGCATAATCATAACCTCTGCAGCGCATCAATCTGCTGCTGAGCGCGCCACATTCGAAATGGCTGAGGTGAAGCTCTCTAGCGGAGAATACAGCATTTTCAATAACACTTCCTCAAGAGTGAAATCCAACGTCTGGAGGCTTTTGGTGTCATCCTAGAATCTAGATGGAGAAAGAACCAACATCCCACGCTTTTTGAGACAAATATGCGTGTGTTAATAATTGTACGTTTTCACTGCTCATATATATGCGGGGTCGGGTTGCGGATCTTGTGCCGACGGGTCGGGTCGGGTTTGCGGAACTAATTGGCAATATGTGCGGGTAGCGGGGGGCGGGTTCGGTATTGCACGTTGCGGGTGTGGGGCGGGAGCGGGTCTTGAAAATCAGACCCGTGCAGGACTCTGCACATTGGCGGTTTAGGTGAAAGAGGTGTCTCTGGGTCAGCGGCTGCCTCCTCACTGGCCTCTTTATCATATGTACGCTCTCAAATTAATTAATTCTCAGTGTGACGGTGCGGATCACATTGAGTGACTGACTCCGCCACTGACAGCCGACACACACGCACACACACGCACACCAAACATTTCGGAGAAAAGACGGAGGCGCATCACTTCCGTGTTTTAAATTCCTGCTATGAACCATGCAATTATTTAATTTACGTTGTTAATTATAGGGAATGATTATGTTAAGAGGTGGTTAACCTGTTTATGTTTGGGTCGGATTTTTTATGTTGAAATGTGGTTTGGAGTGTAAGTGTTGTCACCTGTTGACGGTAAGCCTGGTGGGAGGGGCTACGGGTTAATAAGGGACGGGGTTGGCCCTGGGAAGGGGAACTCGGGGAATGTTGCAGAGAAGGCAACAGCGGGACGTGTTCGAGAGAATCATTGCAGAGAAGGCAACAGCTGAACACGGTTTACTCTCGGGAGTGATAGACGGTCTGATTTGGAAGGTTTTTTGTTTTTTTAAGTTGTGCTGGTTCGCTATTTATTTTTTTGCTGCTGAAAATAAAGTTTTGGAGCTTAACCCAACCGACTAGGCCAGTGTTTTCGGACGGACAATTAGAACCCTGTCACACACAGAGAATCCATGAGTTGTGAGGATTTATCATCTACAATAAAATCAACAAATGAATAGTCGTGACACATTCATAGTCTACATGACTACTTTCATTCATGGACCCATCCCCAAGCATGATCCAGCCCCGTCACTATTTCATTCTGCCCAATTTCATTCCCTTGAATCGATGAAATCCTTCAAATGTTGGTTGACAACTTGCCAAAGGGCTCATATAATGAGCAGCCAAATATTTGTACCGTTTTCTATTCAAGGAAGCAGAGCAGCATCCCCCCCACCCTAGCCACATGCAGAGTGTTCGGAGGGGAACCAGGAGGTGTGAGCGCTACAGGTGGGCGGACAAGTGATAGAGCTGTCCAAATGTAGTCTGTTTGTCTTGAACTCGCCCACTTGAGAGCTAGACGTTACTTCTGCAGTTTAGGTTAGGTTCCCTTAACAGCCACTGACTGTGTCGCAGGATCCGAAGAGGTGATAAGGTATTGAAATCGGAGGGGTCCGAGGGTAGATGGTGAGATTCATGATTTGGTCTCCCCTCCAGCTAACAGGATGATTTATTGGCAGACACTCACACAATTGGCTGCAAGAAAAATCAATGGGAAACACCAGGCAGGGGCGGATGAATTGTTCCCTTCCCCCTAATTCACTTATTCACTCAGTGGTCTCTCTCTTCTTCTCCCTGCCGCAATGATTTTTCTTTTTTCCCCGGTTCATGTTTGTTTTCTCTGAATCGCCCCTCATCACATGCTGTAGTCATCCTCATATCCTGTGTTCATCTGCCTTTTTTTGTATATATACACATAACACATCTCTTGGTTCTTTCTCTCCATCTGTCTGTCCCCCTTTCTCTTTTTTTAATCCTTCATCATATTGGCATTTGCTATATATTTATTTGTACTCCCTCCTCTCTATCTCTAGTTCTTTTTTGACGTCACTATTGATCCCACCTCTTCTGTCCGTCTTTTTGTTTCTCCCCCCTTTTTTCTCCCTCAGTCCTCCTCTCTTTCCTTTCCTCTCCCCCTCTATCTCTCTCTTCTCTCCCATCTGTTAATACTTTAATGGCAGCGAGTGGGTGTGCAGATAGGAAGAGAACGTGAGGATGGGGGAGGGGGGGGGGGGTGATGATCTGCCACTTGTTACAAGCTGGGTAGAGGAGAAGGGGCTGGATGGCGGCCGAGTAGGGGGAGGAAGGGAGGGGAAGCGTTGTTATGGTGATGAGATCTTCTTTGTATAGGTTTCCAAGGCAACTTCAGGCGTACACTTGATACAGCATCCACCATAACCAGCATCCCACCCTAGCCACATGACTGTAGGGAGGGCTCTTCACACATTGCACACTCAGACTTACACACCCACACATTGGAACACACAAAAAGCATGTGCACATACACACATAGACACACACACATTTGTATGAAGTCCACCTACTCTTGACTGATAAAACTGAATTTTTGATGGGACCCATGGTGACACTACATGATGCATTTTTAATTGACCGGGACTGAACTCACGCCATTTTGTTAATGCTTTATTATAAATCCTGTTATTCTTTTGCTTGTATTCATTACCTAACAAACAAGATGATTCAATAGTTGTTATTGTATGTGCTTTGGTAGAGTTTTAACAGCAAGAGTAACCCCAACCCACTGGATACTTCACTGTAATGGAGAAGAGTATGAAACAAGAGCGAAACAACCACTTAACACAGTATATGACGATAGAAAATACTGACTTGAACCAAGTTTAGCAGCAATTGGTCAGACAGTTCATTTTCCACCTCTCCCCACACCAAAACAATTCAGTGCTTGGTTTGCTTCCATGGGCAGACCTTTGTGTGTGTAACATTTCTGTTGGTCTTTGTGCTGCGGTACCTGCAGCGATTTGACCCGGTTCATGCATCTGACTTGGATCAAAACTTATCATTTTAAGCTGTTTGGAATGTGTCCTCCTGGTAGGTGGTTAGTTCGAGTTTGGAAGGGCAAGGGGATTGCATTGTAGAAACAAAAAAGTTAAATCGGGAAATGGTAAAAATGAGGTCGCTGAAATGGTTCGCAGTTGTAATGCTAACAACACCTGTGGAAAGGTTGATAATGACCCCTAATTACACATTGTGTGTATTCTATGAAGCAGCCATCGCTAATATAATTGATGTGTGAAAAATCTATTTTCTGCTAATCTTCACAACCCCATTTTCTTTTGAGAGACGACAATTCACGAGGGAATAGCAAGATGGGTAATGACACACAACAAAGGTCTCTGTCCAGATGCAAACTGCGGACATTAAAGTTGGTTAGCACCTTAACCTAACTAAAGTCTTTAAAAGTGGATCCAGCTATGCTTATGGCTTCCCCAGTCAGTTTTACAATTGATGGTATGGTTTATTCATGTTAAAGAATGTATATTTCAGCAGTGAAAGAGAGGTTTAGGTTTGAATAGGAGTCATGGGAAATAGTTAACTAATGATTAATGGGTTTAGTGATGTTAAAGCCTGTAGTCGTTATCTTACATATGACTGATTCATTTTCCCATGGAAGTTTTAGCCATATCCATATTTATCTGCGGTTTTATTTTTGTATCTGAAGTCTTATGAAATCAAACTGAGAACACAGTTGTATGCGAGTGTGGTTAAAGCTAGCCTGCCCCTTTTTTCTTCTGTTCTTTTTCTCTGTGCGTACGCTGCACAGGTCAGGGTGAGGTTGAGAGCTGTAATCCGGCTGTGGCTGATTCTCATGTTGTCTTGCTATGAGAGCATGTAAATATATTGTCATTTACCAGACACAATAGTGTGGTATTTAACATTGTTGGAACCACACAGTTTGGATTTCTTGGCATGAGCGCAGCTTACAAGATGACACATGGGAGGAAAGCTGTCAAAGTAGAGCTGATTTGCTTGCTTCTGTGTAATTATTGCTCTAGTCTTACCTTTTGCTCATATCCTTATGTAACTAAACCAAAAGCAGTCATACGAGTCAATCCAACATGACGCTTGCTGTGTAAACATAATGCTAGTTATCCTCAAGTGTTTTTGGCATTGTGTGCACAAGTGGATCACCTGAGTCTGTTACAACATAGAAAATCAATTGCGTAACCGTTTTGTCTTCTTAGAATTCTTAAAAACGTCCTTCAAAAACACTAATCTCCGTCCAGGTTAAAGAGATGAAGTAAGAAACCAGACTTGGATGGAGAAGACGGAGGGAGGGAGAGGAGTTCTGAAGCTTGGGAGCCTCACGGGGGAGGAAGGTCTGTTCCTTTGAGACTGATGAGGGGGCGAGGTATACAATAAATGACAGAGGGAGGGGAGATGCTAGAGAAACTAAGAATAGTGTTGTACTCTGGAGTGTATTACTAATAGTTGAACTGGAATCCTTGGTATAAAGAGGTGTAAGTCCTCTAATAGCAGAAGAAGATGGAGCTATATGTTTGAATGTCTTTGCTCCACAGTATCTTTTTTTTTTTGAGAACCGCTGGATTGGGATCGTAATAGCCAGAGGGATTTCTGGTTGCACTGTCAAAATGTGGGCTATAACCTGCACGTATTCAGAACTAAAAAGCAAGAGATAAAGAGAGACCAGACTCATAGGTCAAATAATTGAATCAGTTGCTTCAAATTGTTGTCTCTATTTTGGCTGTGGCTGGTAGGTCTGTCTGCGAGTCGTGTTGGCAGGCAACCAAAATTGTTAGGAGAGTCCTTTCTATTCTTTAAAGTCAATTGAGTTGTTAAAAGGGAGAGTATAAGAAGTAAGATGGAAGAACTTTTCTCAGTGGAGACTAGAGAAACTATTTAACCTGTGTGTCGATTTGGTGCCTCAAGTTTTGATGCGTGGAGGTTTTACATTTGCTCAGTCGCTTATGGCGCATTTCCACTACAGCGCGGAGCTCGCTTTAAGCGTGCTGTGCCCGGCCCGTTTTTGGTTGCGTTTCCACTTAGCGTAGTACCGGCTAGCGGGTACTATTTCACAGTTTTTATGGCCCCATAAAATCGAGGTTCTTTCCGGGACAACAACCAGGCTGAGTCGGGCTGAGTATGCTAAACTAGAGAGAGAATCGCTGGCAAGGGGGCTACAACTACAACAAGATGAACATATTTGACCGTGATTTAATTGTAATACACGTTTCAAAATGATGCCGAAGTAACAACATACTGATACCGGTCTTCAGACAGACGGCAGGCGAAAAACATTTTAAAATGCGTGTTTTCTAAATGGAGATCGGCTAAGCTAACGCAGTATATGCTTCGACCGTCCACACTCACAATAACGGCCTATACAGACATAAATAAACCAGCGAGTGTATTCGCCATGACACAGGCAGTCTGTGGTTTGTACTTGTTTAACTTTTGTCTAGTTTCTGAACAGATATGAGGAGCTGTGAGCTTGAGTGCTAACAGCTAACGGCTGATGTTGTTTTTCTGTGGTTCTCATTGAAGATGACGTCACGGCTCCGCCTACACTGCGTTACTATAGTTACTGCCCCAGCTACTAAACTGTAATGGAAACGCAGCATAAAGTGAGCCAGTCCTAACAAGGCCTAACGAGACCTAGCCATACCGAGCGAGGCCCTGTAGTGGAAATGCGCCAAGTTACACATGCAGATGAGACATCTGAGCCACATTAGAGGGAAAACAAACAGCTTTATTTCCTCAATAGACTATCAAGTTATTGGTGCCCTCCAGCACTGTTAAATGGCAGCTACAGATACAAACATCAAGCAAAAGTGTCTTTACTGAGACACTTTTCTTTATCCTATTAGTAATGTATCAATCCCAAATCAAGTATAATTCATTGCTTACAACACACACTGACCCTCTTTCTGTTTCAACTGATTGCATCACCAACAATAACCATGCTGTCTTCTGATAAACAGACAGATCACATGCCACTGCTTTGTGGAGCCAGTCTAACAGGCTGCCTTTAAGGAGCTTGTTTAACAGAGCCACAGATGGTTGGTTTGCTTCATTTTGATTGGTTTATGGTCAGAACATACTGTGGCCTGTAGGGAAATCATTATCTGCCAAAGACAGGTTTAGCTGCCGTTTAGCATATTTCCTGTGTTTGAACAAGGCTTGCGTGTGGGCAGGCAAAAGGGGAGTTCAGATAGAGCAGACGCCTAACAAGTCTGAATGTATGGTAGGTATGTGATAGTTAACACATGCATACATAGTCATTGTATCTATGGAGGTAGTAACGCACATCTACTTACTACTATGTTTTGGATAATTCCTTAAAACCAGAGTGAAACCTTTTGGTAGACGTTGCAATTGTCAGTATCAGATCCGATCTTGTTACTTGATGTGTGTTGAGTGATACTAAAGAGTGGACAGTGGAGTGTTAAACTCTGTCCATCTCCCCAGGTGACCGGGGGGAAAGTGGTGTGTATGTGGGATTTTCCCTGAGGCTCCAGTCTTCACAGTCTAGATCTAATGGGCTCTGACAGGATGGTAATAAGGTAGCAATGGACTCGCAGTGTGTGTGTGTGTATGTGTGTAGCAGCAGCGGGCTAGATCCATGCTGACTAGTAACAGCCCAGCGTTATAAAACAGGTGTTTAAGACCCTGACCTCTTTACATTAACACGCTGTTACACACATTCACAAGGGTTAGGGTCTACAGACACCCATGGCCAGAATACTAATGCAGACACACATATACTGTACACACACACACACACACACACACACACACACACACACACACACACACACACACACACACACACACACACACACACACACACACACACACACACACACACACACACACACACACACACACACACACACACACACACACACACACACACTCCTTTGGTTCTCCCTCTTGCGCACAGCTCTCCTCTTTCCACTTTATTATTCCTCCTGCATATTCATATCCAGCAGGGTCCTCAAGGCCGCCTCCTCTCTGATGAGTACTACCTAGTGTCAAGTGCACTGGGTCGAAATCATGACTAGAAATTAAACTCCATTACAGCTGCTGGTTAGACATTTCCAGGAAGCATCCTCTGCTGCAGGATGTTTTTTTCCTGTGTTGGGTTTGATGTTGTTACAAACATTGGTTCAAATGAAGCACAAAGTAAGAGTCCACATTAAATACACTGATTTTTTTTTTTTTACACCAGCAACACGTTTTAAGTAATTGCGCATGAATACAAAAATATAAATATATACACATTAGGGATGGGAACGATTAATCGAATATTCAAAATTATTCAGGCATTCAAATATGAGAATATGAGTTATGAATATTTGTATTGTAATTATTATTTATTTATTTTATTACATTTTTTTGGGAGGGGTGCCTAAGTTGATTACATATTATCAAATGGAATAATTCAATGTATACGACAGTGCCATAGCTAAATGTGTTGGGTCTAAAGGTGTGTTTTGCTCCGCTCACCGGTCCCTCACAGCGGGCAGAGCTGCAGGTGCTGATCTCTCTCTTGCGTCCGGTTATACTTCACTCTTGTTTATGTCCAAATCCATCAGATCTAGCTAGTTCTAGCCAATGATATGGCTGCTGCCCCTCCCTACACGCAGATCACGCAGACTCAAACCTCATCTTATGCCCAGATTCCAGCTGAGAGGGTCTTCTCTCCAGCTGGCCTGATTGTGAATCGCCTCCGCACCCGCCTCACCGCTGAGCATGTAGACATGCTCATATTCTTAAACAAGAATGAGTATTGAATAGCTGCATTCTGTGCATAGGCCCTGTTATAGGTTGTTGATCTCTGTTGTAATAGGGTTACGTTACCCTAACCCGTTATGTTGTTCGTGTTTGATCCCTCTTTCATTTAAAATCCAAGTTATGTTTTAAGCATGAAAGCTGTAGGCCTATAGCTGTCAACTGTTCAAACTGTGATCACCAGTTCAATACATTTGACAAATTCGACTTGGTTTCTATAGTTATTTGAACATGTATTTATTTATTTTTGCAATACATTTTTTTTTTTTTATACAGTTAATGTAATTTCGGGTAATCGGTTAACCGTTTTTTTGGGGGTTGAATATACTTTTGCTTTCAAATTCCCATCCCTAATACACATGCAGAGTAGAAAGAAATATATCTAAAGAGAATCTATCAGATAAGTGAATTAGTAGTTGCAGTTTTTGTCAATTGTAAGATATTAGCCTTGAAAAGCTTGAAAATAAATGGATGGAAGACTTTTAACAGAATAGTACTGGTTACCCACTATTCTAAATTAAAAGAAATGCAAATAGAAAGAAAATGAGTTTGCATTAGGTGCTGGTTTACCTTAACACTTGTGATGATTACGGTTATGGTCAGGGGTAGATTAGGCTGAGAATGTTAATCATTCTAATACCCTAATCCCACTCGACATGAAATGCTTTCTAAATATTTCTACAGCCATGACTCTCATAACAGGATGATAGCTTTAGGCTACATGCTATGCTTTCCTGTGTCATGTTTAAATATCACATAATCAGTGATATTACTCCGGCCTAATGCAAAAGGCCCATGGGCTAACACAGCCCAGTACTACTGTGAGCATAAACATAGACACAATGTTTGCATTCTGAACAAGCTAAACAGCCAGATTAGCTCAGGTCTTTTGTCAGGAAAGACATTTCATTTTCAATTGCAAGGTCTGACCTAGATTTGCAACTGTATGCAGCAGGGCAAATATATTAGCAGTGGGTGGGGGGGGGGGTCGGAGATGGGGGTCAGCTGCTCAACATTGCTCAACATTGCTCTTGGTTTCATGTTTTGCTGAAGGAAACAGTTTAGTTGAGTAGTTGCCTGCTGTTATGAGTCCTTGAACTCTGCATTTTTAAAGCAGAAAGACATCTGATGTGCATTCTAGTGGCTCAGGAACGTTAACAACAACCCAGCAGCATCTGTGCATCCAAACGCTGCGTCTCGACTGCTTGGGGCTGGCTACACTCGCACAGATGAGACAGTTTATCAAGTCAAAAAGCGTAAGCAAACAGCTAACATCTCCGTCCATTTTTAATGAACACAAACTTACGGATTTGTTGACACTGGCGTGTAAGGTAAAGATAGGGCCACTCAATATTTGGCGAAAGAATTAATTGATTATATGTATTAGGATCTGCGGTATAACAGATCTGACGTCAACATAACTACCATTACCCTTTCACATTACTGCTTATGAATATTTAACTGCTAAACACGTAGCCTATGAGGGCTCTTATTAAGTCATTTGTTAATCCTCTCATATCTGTCTGGCCTCAGGCAGCTGCCGAGTTTGATCAAGTTTTGTTTTATTGGTTTTAAATGTTCAGCCATGAACAATAATGCTGACAGTTGTTAGTGGGAAAGTGTGTGTGTTTATGTGTTAATGCTGTAGCAAGTAGCCACTGCACACAGCAGCACCCATGTGTAGAGAAAATATAAACTCTCAATTCTTAGCTGAGGCTTTCTTTCCTGGTTACGCTCTGTTTCTCTGTCTTCCTTCACATCGGCCTACATCTTGAAGCCTGTCCCACTTTTGAAAAGCTCTTCACCTCTTGTTGCCTTGACTGACTGCTGCCTGTCACGCTGACTCACTGTCTGCCTTTGTGTTCCTCGCCTCCACCTCGTATTTCGCCTCAATGATTGTGTTGAACACCGTCAGTTCAGAGAAGATAATGAGAATTTTAAAAGCAATCTCAAAATCGTATTAAATGTCATTATGTAAAAACAATTATGTTAAATTCACCTCTCGCTTTTTCTCTTTCTCTCTACAGCTCCACCACCCAGCAGATTCAACAGGAGAGTGTCAGGTAAGACATGTGTGTGTCCTTTAGCTGTAATCCACACTTGAGACACCCCTGCCCGGCTGTCTCGGAGTCTGCGTTATACTGCGTGTCATGCACGTTGAGGCCATGCTGTAGACGTACTGATTTGTATGTTGTTGGTGTTTTTTGATAATGTGCGTATTTGCTTGTGTCCCAGGTTTAAAACACAGTGTTGAGACATCCCTGGGGTGTGTTTTGGGTCCTCTTTGTTTCTGTGGTCTTCCGTGTACCACGCTCCTGTTTTCTCACGCTTAGACTACCCGTCTAGTGTTTACACAGAAGTAATTGAATGTCGTCAGCCGTCACGGAGCGCTGCACTTTAAATATGCTCTGCAGCTGATGTTTATCTTTACTGCTGTCCTCCTGTCTCTGTTGACCTGCTGTTTGTACCACAGCATCATAAAGGCTTGCGCTGTTCATTTGTGCAACTTGGCAACTCGGAACATCCAGTTGTACAGAGCTCCTTGTTTTTGTTATGTGGTCAACAAAGTTTTTCTGTTGATAAAAAAGTTGTCTGTAGACATGTAGTGGTTATGGTGAAAACATTCAGATTATCTTTTGAGCCCCTAAGATAAATTGTGGGAACACAACAACAGAAATGGAGCGTAACTGTGTTGCATGTTTCCCCGAGGTGTTAGCAAGTTCTACGAAATAGTTTTGTTGCAGGTGTTTTAAGTTGGTGTTTCCTCGGGGAGACGCATTTGAACTTCTCCCGAGGGAAGAAGAAGCCAAATAGAATTATTAATGTTTTTAATAAATTTGAAAAAAAGGCTTTATGTGCTCACGCTTTCCTGAACCAATGTCGTTGGTGTGTTTTTGTGTTCCACCAATAATTGGTATAATGTCCAGGACAAGATGTCACACCTTATACAGAAACATACAGGCCCTCGTACATTATGATGCAATGCAAGATGTGAATTCTTTTTTACAGGACTTTTATTTTTGCTCGCACTGTCAGAAAGATATCAATACTTTTGTCATGGAACTTCAGTGGAAGGCAATATATACTCAGGCGTTAATACACATTTTGCCGATCAATTTAAATAAGGTGGTCAAATATGATAAACACCTTTTTTTAGTGTTGCTTCAAAAAATAATTTTGGATCACAGATTTAAAGCAGTATTCTGAACACAAATGGAGCTTTTGAGGAGTGACTCTGAGAAGTAATGTCACTCCTCTCTGAAAGTATCAAACCGGTTTCCCTTCTGAGCGGCCAGAACCACGCCGGGTGTGGTCCGCTGTTATCACCACTGTGCTTTGCTGCACCTGTAACCAAAGACCTTGGTGATAAGAAGCTGGAAGCTGATTGGTCAATGCATTGCTACATTGACGCTCAGCAGTAGAGCTTTATGATAGCATTTTGGACTGAAGGGAAGAAAAAAGAGACATGAAGGCTTAAATAAATTGCAATAAATGGCCTAAAAATAATGCTGCGTAATATTTGTTTGCTTTTTTTTTTGGCTCTTGATTTGCTTGGAACATACTGGAGACACCCACGGTACAGGTGTTATACGCTTACAGCTCAAGGGTGTATTATTATATAATAAAAGAGATGAATTACAGACAATACATCTGTTATTACACACGCACACGCACGCACACACACACACACACACACACACATACACACACACACACACACACACACACACACACACACACACACACACACACACACACACACACACACCTAACAGGAAGCCACCAGAGCGTGTAAAAGGGTAGTTTTCTTTTATTGCGAGTGTTAGTTAATGCAGGGCTATTGGTTTGGATTGAATTACATAGTTCAGGTGTTTCTGTTTTCCTGGTCTATAAATGTACAGAAATGCAGATTCAAGACGGAACAGTTATTTATTTTACAGTTATAGCAAATGTATTCAATATTTTGCCTTTTCTTGTCTACGTTGCCAGTCAGTCAGAGTAGAGCATTTTTAAGCACATAATAATTTCCCTCTTGACAAATATGTGCGGCTCTAAGCATTCTAAGAAATGTGGAAAAGCATTTACTGAATTGGTAGATGAGCAAGGTTAAAGGAAAGAGGTTGATCCCAAAAAGAACATCTGAGCATTGCTGCTTTTTTGAAGTGTTGTGACCCAGTGGCCTAGTTTAGATTCTGAACCGTTCTTGAAATCGCAGCGGCTGGAAGTGTTGTCAAAGTTACACTGGGTAGTAGTTTATATATTTATTCTTCTATCTTTTAAGAGTTATTTGAATGTGTTTAGCTAACTGCAGCTAGAGAAGGTAGCACAGGACTAATTCATCCTTACCATTGTAGAAGAAAAATGTGATTTTATACAACCCTCATCTGAAACAACCCACGCTACATTCAGGAAGGAGGCGGCAGCAACATTTTCTCCATCAGGGTTTTCACACATGAGAAATATCAGCCCACAATCACATCTACATTTCATTTTCTTTGGCCTGAAAACAATGATGACATGATTACATATTTGCATTTGATTTAATAACAAAACACAGGCTTTGTCAGCGTAGAGGAATAAAACACATTTAAAGTTAGCATGGTAGACGTCAAATCTTATTGCTAATGGTAATGTGTGACGAAAATGCAAAGCGGATGTTCACACTAACATCTATGTATTTATTAGGGCTTCACAATTTAGAAAAAATAACTACTTGCAATTATTATGACTGATATTATTGCAAGTGCAATTTGACTCATGATTAGAGGGATAATTATTTAATCATAATTATTTTTACATAACATCTTGTGTTCTGGGGTCATATCTCGTCTTGGGTCCTGATCATGTTCTAATGAACTGAGGCTCCCATTTGAAGGTGTTTTGTTGTATTTGGTCCATTGTATTTACCTGGCCAATCTAGCTGAACTAAAGGAGTTAACATCAGAGGTCACACTGCTCCAAACATGACTGGTATGAATGCCGAGAGATAAGACGTTCCCCTCATGATTGCACACACGCACTCCCACAGACCGCCATGTGTTTTGTGGTAAATGTCATGTGAGGAGCGGAGTGTGTCTCGACAGAGTTGGGAGAAAACACAGACACAGTGACAATTTGAAATGACCTTGTCAGTGTTTGTCACCCGGTGTGGGGAAACATGTCACTGTGTGTGTGGTTTCCTCACTTCTGAGCCCCTCCTGTGTCCTCCCCTGTCCTCATTTTCTGTTATACAATATCTCTGTGTGTGTGTGTGTGTGTGTGTGTGTGTGTGTGTGTGTGTGTGTGTGTGTGTGTGTGTGTGTGTGTGTGTGTGTGTGTGTGTGTGTGTGTGTGTGTGTGTGTGTGTGTGTGTGTGTGTGTGTGTGTGTGTGTGTGTGTGTGTGTGTGTGTGTGTGTGTGTGTGTGTGTGTGTGTGTGTGTGTGTGTGTGTGTGTGTGTGTGTGTGTGTGTGTGTGTGTGTGTGTGTGTGTGTGTGTGTGAGACAGACATCTAACCTTTCCCTGTACTGTACTGTGTGTGTGTGTCTATGGGTTTGGCCAGTAACTGAAATAAGTCTGTGTTGGAAACTTTGTGGGTTTTTTTGCTCGTATGCTTGTGATTTTAAAACACTGAAACTCATTCTTCGCTCAAAATGTATTGAACTTGATAAACTGTGACTTATAAAGTACTAGCCAACCAATTTGGGTTTTCGAAAAGATATCTCGAGAGCAGGGCGTTGTTTGTTTTGTTGCATTTGATAAAATACAATCATTTAAATGATAAAAACAGAGGAAATCGCTTAAATTAAAGCTTATGATATGATATACTTTATTAATCCCCGTGGGGAAATTGTTTCTCTGCATTTGACCCATCCTAGTGTTAGGAGCAGTGTGGTGCCATTTTGAACGGCGCCCGGGGAGCCGTGTAGGGAACGGTGCCTTGCTCAGGGACACCTCGGTAGCACTTGGTCTTACCGGGACTTGAACTAGTGACCTTCCAGTTGCCAAGTCCCTATGGACTTCGCCACCACCGCCCCATCAAGCAGTGATTAACAGTGTCTGCATTGTCCGTTTGCAATGCATTTATTTAAAGAAATATACCAAATACATACGGTATAATACAAATTAAAGAAATGTCCACAGGTCATTAAAAAAGGTTACTTTCTAAGTAAATTAAATGTGTTTTTCTGCTCGTAACAATAGCATTTATCGTCAGATAGAAATATCTCCTTATTTCTGAAAGAGAACGTAAACTTGCATAAGTAAATGAATGCTAGTGTCCTTTCCTGGTGTTTGCTCATTGAATATACTAAAGAAATATGATGCACGCAGGCATCGGAATAAATCATGACTTTGCATGCATGCCAAACAAAATATATGTTGTCACCATGATGGATATCTGTTGTGTAGAATCTGCAGACTTTGTTAAATTAGAATAAACATCTGTAATGTGAATACATTACAATGCACATGTGCTAACATACTCAGCATTTGCAGTTGGAAGTCTAAATATGTTAAAAGTTATTTGATGATTTACACAAAAGTGAGTATAATCACAGAAATATATTGTAAACAGGTCCCTAATGTTGAGTCCAGAGGGAACCCACAGCTGTGTCTGCAGAGACAAATCTGCCAAAGCTCAGTTACTGCATAAATGTTATATGATATCACAGAAGAAATGTCAGCCTGTCCCATAAGAAACTGAACAGTTTGTGCTACTCGTTCCCTTTCCACGTGCGTAGAGGTAGTGTATTCTGACAGAGTGGTCACTACCTGCCAGCAACCCGTTAGCTTGTTGTTCTCAATACTATGTTGAGTTTTGTTTGTTGGAAACTCATTTCATCTAGTTGATACTCTGATCTAAGCCATGAAGAATGTATTCACATGGATTGTTTAATCTCTCGGGGCATATTATTGCAGAGAGTGAAGTGTGTTTACATGTCTTCCCTGCAGTGTGTGCGGAGGCGTTCAACCCAGACGAGGAAGAGGAGGACACGGAGCCCAGGGTGGTGCACCCCAAAACAGACGAGCAGCGCTGCAGACTGCAGGAGTCCTGCCGGGACATCCTGCTGTTCAAAACACTAGACCAGGTACAACTGAGCCACACAGGAAGAGACACATACACACAGGGACTTGTGACTAGCTTACTGCTTCAGTCGCCCTATAAGAAACACTCTGCATTCGTTCTGTTTCTCCACTCATTTCTTCAGGATTTCCGCTTTGAATTAGCCACTGCATGTAGAGCCACACGTATAGAAGTCACACCGACAATTATGAACCTTTTATTCAGTGACCACAGAAATGGAACGACTTTCATAATGTTGCACAATGGAGTAGTAACCCTACAATTGGGTTAAATGTCCCTCAAATCAGCAACATCTAACTCGATAACATTTATTAACATATTAAAGATTCTCATGCTGGATTTATTATTAATAATGTGCACAACCATTAAACCAAAGCGGGGCGCGCAACAACGGTAATTAAAGTTTAAAAGTCTCAAAAATGCTACAACTACTGTCACAAACTGGATGAATGTGAAGTATTTTGTTAAAGGACGATGAAAGCGTAATCAAGGAGCACTATTGGAGTGACTTTGATGGTTATTGGACTCAGGATTAATTTATTTGGATTCCCGCTGTATGAAGAAATTAAAGGACGGCGCAAGTGGAAACAATTCACAAAGGGATTAAACTGTTTGAAACACATGCTCAAAGTAAACAAGATTTTGCCGATGTGTTTATGTGGATTCAAAAGTCGTAAATAATCTACAAAATGGAGGAGACCGATCTGATCGGAGCAACTGTGACAAATAATCCAACTGAAACCGGCATGGACAATGACTGTTTTAAAAATGCGCTTATCCAGACAAGCCTGGTTTGGACACTTTATGGGCAGAAGAAACATTTATATTAAAGAAAGAATTATACATTTCTGTCTTTGTATGCCTTTAATACTAACTTGAATTTTTATTAAAATTAGTCAATTATTTTTTATATTTTATTCTAATGTAGAGACAAGGCTTTTAGAGACAATCATGTATTGCCTTACGCCCCCCAGGTTGGGAACCACTGCACTAGAGAGACATGTTGCTTTCAGTTCATTTCCCCACCCTCCACCACAATAAACCACATGTCTGAGGGGTATTTGGCAAGTCATGTATATATGATGGAGCAACATTTCCAAATGTAATCCAGTACAGCTGCAGCAGCAAACAATAAGAAGGATTGACAGCATAAATGTTGCTATGGATTCACCCACAACGTACAGGGGTTTCTCTCCTGGTTGCTCGGTGTATAACATCCCTTTACTTCACACATCTCCTGGGGCAGATCAGAGGATAAATATGTACAAAAACATTTCTGAAAAAGATAGAAATAGAGTTCACGAGAAAAGGGACAAATAAGTACTTGTTAACATAAGAGGACATGGAGAGCCTTGGTAGCCGTATGGTTACAGCACACGCCAAACAACCGCAGCGTCCTGGGTCTGACTCGACCTCTGGACTTCTGCTGCATTTCCTACCCCTCTCTCTCCAATACATAATAATAGTAGTAATAATAATAATAATAATAATAATAATAATAAATGTTATTTATTTAGCGCTTTTCCTGGTGCTCAAAGCGCTTTACAAGCAAGTAAAGAAGGAAAATAACAACAAAAGTAAAAAGTGCTAAACTAGGTGGAATAGGGGCAAGGGGTAGTGGATTAGGAGTTGAAGGCAACAATGAGATTCCTAACATATGGAAATCTGCATATGTTCTTCCTTTACTGAAAGGAGGGGATCCCTCATCTGTTAATAATTATAGGCCAATTTCAAAATTATGTGTTGTAGCGAAGGTCCTTGAAAAGCTTCTCAGTGAACAACTTAAATTATTCTTGGACACAAATGACATTTTGTCAGAGCACCAATCCGGTTTTAGAAAACAACACAGCACAACAACTGCTGCTATTAAAGTATTGAACAACATAATTGAGGCGTTGGACTGTAAAAACTATTGTGCAGCTCTATTTATTGATTTGTCAAAGGCGTTTGACACAGTTGATCATATCATCCTGGCGGAAAGACTTCACAGTATCGGCTTATCTAGGCATACTGTAAGTTGGTTTTTAAATTATTTATCAGCGAGAACCCAATGCGTCCAATTTTATAAGGCAAGAGTGAAAAGGTGAGTTTTGAGAGATTTTTTGAATGACTTAGATAATACAGCTTGTAGTGTGCCTGCAGGGCCGTCCCTCCCTACAGGCCGATCACGCAGACTGCGTGGGGCCTTACTTTGCGGAGGGGGCCTCATCTGAGCCGAAAATGCGGCGCAACTATGCGTTTATGCGGTGCCCTCCCCCGTCGACGCTCGCGAAACAGAGGGCCTCATCATATAACTTTGCGTGGGGCCTCATGTTGGCCAGGGACGGCCCTGTGTGCCTCTATCCTTCCATGTGTCTTATAAAGGTGAAAAAATCATCTTCAAAAAACAACATAACTAATGCTCATTTACATTGTATGATGAACCAAGCATTCTCTTCTCGGCTTCATCTACTTGTCTTATTGCATGAAAGCCTGCATTCATAGAAGCCTATGTTATGATGTTGTTATTATATTGATAAACCCTCCTATCTTTAGGCATAAGACGATTTTTTTTAACCAGTTTTCCCCAGAAAGCTGTTCCATACCCCATATATCTGTTATGTTTCATTTATCCATGTGTTAATGAACTTCTTTAAGAGCAACTCACATGAGCTAATTCATATAGCTTGTGACGATATATGAGCTCCACATAAATCAGTGTTTCTCAAACCTTTTCATACCAAGGACCACTTAACCAATACAAAAACACTTGCGGACCACCGAATCGTTTGGTACAAGCAAGTGGCAACATGTGTGATGAAGGTGTTGCGCTGGGCTATATCATGCAATCGAAAGTGAAACTTAAGCTCGTTCCATTGCGGATATATTCCCGCGAGAGTGCGGAAAACTTAAATTAATATATTTATTTCAAGTGTGAAATGTTACCAATATACTCACGGACCACACTTTGAGAAGCACTGACATAAATGCACTGTTTCTCCACATCCTCCGTGCCTGACGTCCTCCCTCTCTGCCGCTACAGGAGCAGTTCTCGGAGGTGCTGGACGCCATGTTTGAGCATCGGGTTCAGCCCACGGACCACGTCATCGACCAGGGAGACGACGGAGACAACTTCTACGTCATAGAGAGGTAGGACGCACACACTCATGTCAGGTCCTGAAAGCAAGGGCAATTTGATTACTCAGATATTGTTTGTTTACCAAGCATGGATGACAGAAAGGGTACACAAACAGACAAAGGCGAGCTGTTGGATACGTATCTATTACACTGAATGACCAGACGAGTAGAACCACTTGTATAATGTAAAGCCATTTAAAGTGGAGACAAGTAAAAATACTACAGACATGTGAAGCAAATATAGCACCACCAAACACAGTCGGTAAAATACCATACAGTTGAATCTGAAGGAGACTTTTATATTTATTTGCATAAAAATTACAGTAGCATAATGATGTAGTGGACCACAATAAATGTTTCAGATGTACAACAGTGTGGCCATTTCACTGGTGTTTACACGTTGGTTATGGTTAACGCTGCACTTTTTATGATGTTGTGTATGTCTGCCCGTGTATACAGTACATATGAAGGCTGTGTGTCATTTCCCTGCCATATTGCTAATGTAAACGGTTACTGTGTACACAAGACTTACAGGACAGGTTTAGTTGCCCAGCTGGAATACAATGTAAAGTACCAGGAACATTCAAATGGAACTTGTTTTACACAATTAAAAACATGCTTGTTGTGTAAGAAGAAATACAAATACTGTCCGTTTTAATTTATATATTAAAGTTTCCACGAAGATCCCTGAGACTTCACTGCACAGAACCAGCTAACCAACTACAATCCTTTTTTAAATGACTTTTTATTACTAGTAATTCAGCTAGCCTTTTTTTCTACTAGAAAAAGCCTTAAGATGGCTGTTTTGATCCTCTGCCACCAAAGCAGAACAGCCTGGCCTCTATTCATTCTTGGCACGGCCTATATCAGTTCAACACAGCAGTTTAGTTCCACTTGTTATGAGCTATCATTCAATCTGCACACACACTCTCTGACAGCGTGCTCCGTGTACAGGAGATGTGCGATGACCTTTTATAAGCAGCGCGCCAGCCTGCCCTTGTACTATCCCAGGATTTTCCTTGGCCTGTAAAAGGCGTAGGTGGCAGCTAATGTCACCAGCAGGGTGGGTGGGGTGTGAGCACAGACTCACACAGAGATGAAGGGATAAACAAAAAGAAGAGCAGGAAAGAAAACGGGATGCAGTAACACGTTGTTTAAAGAGAATTCCCCCATATGCATTCATCTCATCTGCGTTCATGTTACATAATGTCAGTCATCAGCTGAACACACAAATATGTTTTTCTGAGGCTAAATCCCTCCAATATCCACCAAGCATCTACCTGTCCTGTCTGTCTGAACCAACCTTAACAAACCCAAACAGACCCCCACTGAAGCCTTGAAGACAGAAAGTAACTGGAAGTCTCTTATGCCCCTTTCACACCAATGCGTTTTCAGCTCCGGCTCGGAGCTGGAGCCTGTAAAGTGCCGGTTTTTCCTGTTCACACCTCCGGAATCCGGTTCACTTCTAGCTCCAAAAAATTGTCGGTCTAGAGGCAAGAACTTCGGAGCTAAGAGGTCGCGTCGCTTACGTCTCTCTTACGTCGAGGCGTGCAGGAAACTAAACCCACATCCCCTAAACATGAGTCGACTGTCATGCCTGCCTACAAGCAGTAGTGCTTATAAACACACTTTATAAAGTCAGGCAACACTAACCAGGCTTCATGTGATTCTGTTTATTTGTGCCTTACTTTGACCATCCGTTCACTGTTATTGATCATTGTGGAGGGAGGCAGACGTGTTGTTTTGTATTATAGCAGCTATCGGATGGAATCAATACATGGGCTGCACAGGTTGTCGTGTCCGACTATCACAAGTAGAATCATAATAAAAATACGCTGGTAAAATGTGCCTGTAGAAAATGGTTTATGCCACAATAGAATAGCAATAGCAAGTAGTCAGTTTAGCTTCGGTTGCTATGCTAACATCACCCATTTTATACCAGAGAAACTTTCATAACAGCGTTGTGATGCCAAACCGTCAATTCAGACTGACACACATTCACGTAAGCCTCGTAAGGGGAACTGGGGATATTTATCAGCTGCTTGTGTGAGTCGGACAGTGAATACTTTAGAGCGGCCGCTGCAGTGTGAGCTAACCGGGAGCTAACGGGAGAATAAACTCCCGTGGAAGAGCAGCCAACACTGCAGCGGTCGGTAAATGCCGCAGAAACACATTAATAAACAATGAACTACGGCACTCTGGAGAAAAGCATACGGTTGGAGAAGTCGTTATTTTTATTTAATCTGGCTTCGTGTGATTAAAACAGGGTTGCAAACTTTGGGTACCTGGCTGGAGTGAGATTTTGGTATCATTATTTAGAAACGTGTATTACAATTTAATCACGGTAAAATATGTTCATTTTGTTGTAGTTGTAGCTCCCGAGCCAGCGCGTCTTGTTTGAATGATGCGAGTAAACACAGCTGGCAGCCGCAATGAAACTCAAGCGACTAGAGCGATGCGAATATTCGCATCGCGTCCGGTCTGAACGCAGCATTAAAGCGAGCTCTGCGCTGCACTGGAAACGCGCCATTACATCACCAGAAGTCCTAATTTAAAAAATAAATAAATGTACTCACTATATCAACAGCCCCACCAAAAATATTTTCCACCAGCCGCCAATACACAATATTGGACACAGACTATAAAGGGCACACAGTTTCAATTCACTAATGAAAGTCAAACACATGTTTGTTTCCACTGTTTTATGTTGTGCCTTGTTATCGCCTGTCGCGATAAGCAATTAGTTGACTTATATAGTACGATAAATAAAAATGAACTCGATAAATTGCCATTTACTAGCAGTTTGAAAGGATGTACTTGAATTATTATTATATATTATCATTATGTCAGTGGTCTAATATGCTCATACAACGGTGCCGACAATATTATCGTTTATTGCAATAATTTCCGGGAAAATGTATCCAACAAAATTAATTATCATGAGATGCCTATACATGAAACACACACACAAACAAATTTACCGACTTACTCCAAACTGACAAATATATTAATTAACACACTCACTCTCAGACTCTATTTTGGCCTAGTAGAACAATAAGCAGCAAAATTTTACTTTTTATCATTTCTACTGGATCTTAGATCTGCGCATGCGCAATACGGGTCGGCAGTGGCGGCCACGGAGTATTTGTGTCGGGTAATCTATGGTAGGGCTAACCAGGGTTCGAGTTACGTGGGAGCTAATGGGAGCTGAGCTCCCATAAGGAGGGGCCTGAGCTCCCACGGACCCAGTGAAATCAAACATCTGTGGGGGTCGCTAATATACATTAACAACCTTTATTTTGATCACAAATAATGCATTTTTCAATGTAATGAGTATTATTTACGTTAACGAGGTAAATAGGCAAACAAACAAACATCCTGCAGGGGGGTCTGGGGGGGATTCTCCCCCAGGAGATTTGTTGAAATAATAACATAAAATACACATTCTGGTACTCTCTTGAGAAGAAAAATAAATACATCTATTACTACATGACATATTTAAAAAAAAAAAATGAATGCCATTTCAGTTTGTTGTTACTTTGCTCTGAAAGCTGAACCTGCTGCTCCTCACAGAGAGAAGAGGGAAGAGGCTGTGAATTACTTTACATTGTGGATAAGGGTTGATCGCCCCCATTGTTCTGTGTGTCAACATGAAAGACAGCCCACACATCAATCATCAAACCGTGGGGTATTATTTCATTATGTGTTGATTTCTATCAACACGTAATGTTGTATCGATGTATATAGAGATGTACTACAGCAAAAGTATTCTCCGTCGGGACTTCCTGCAACAACACCACGCTGTTATCTTGATTCTGATTGGTCAGAAGACATTATCAAAGATGTTCTATTGAGAAGACGATCACTACGTGACAAAAGTTTTCAAAACCGTTTATAGTCTTCGGTATTCTTGTTTTGGCATGAGAATAGTTTGGGCAGAGTGAGAGCGTGAGATTAAGGGTGAAAGCGTGTGTCACACGCCAGATGCGTGAGAGTTGGCAACCCTGGATTAAAAGCAACACGATCATCGACCCGACGCAGTTGTTGTTGTTGTTGTGAGCGCCGTAACGCCGTTGGGGAGCAAATCAGCGATGTAAACGGTGACGTCATGACGCAGCAGCGGCAACACCAGTCGGACTCTGGGCGGTGTGAACAGAGCGGGAGCAGAAAAGGGAAACCGGAGCTGAACCAGAAAAGCTCTAGCTCGGAGCTAGAAAGGGAAAAGCACTGGTGTGAAAGCCGCATCAGAAACCCTTAGAGACTGACTGGGTGTTTCTCAATGTCGAGGAAGGCTGCTCCAGAGCCACTATTTCAAGGATGCTACGTCATCGAGTCCCACCGAAGGACTGTTCCAATGTCCAGGATCCTTGGAATTCTACCGAGGCCGGCGTACTTCGTAGCGAGAAATTTCGAGGCTGCACATGTGTAGACTCCGCGGTCTTAAAATCCCCACAATGCTTTGCGCACGGACCAATTTCCCAAATCTTTGGCAGAAATCGCGCTCCATTTAAGGCGGGGCCTCGCATATGACGCACACCTGTTAGCCTGTTCCACAATTCTTTGTTTTCCGAGGCTAGGAAGGATTCTTGCCTCGCTTGTGAAGCAAGTGACTCGGAAGACATGTCCTACCAAGGAAGCGTCCTCGACATTGAGTAAAACAGGCTAATGTGGTCTAAGAAAAAATAAGATTGACTTTATGGATCCCATCAAATGTTTTCAACACAGCACAATGTTAACAAGGCATTGCACATAATGTGAAAAGGAAAAAGAGTAGAAAATAAACAAACGTAAAATAGAAACATCTCAAAATAGAAAAAATAACAAAACTAAAAAGTAAAATATATACATATTGACAGTGAAAGATACAAATCTGTAGAATTCTAAGTGTTTTTATATATGTTTTCATCTGCTGTAACTTAACAACACAAGGTGTGTATCATCCAGTTCCTCTCCATTAGTCCTCTGGCCACCGTGCTACATTTCAAAAATATATTTAATGAACTTCCTCAGGCTATGGATTGATCAGACTGAGTTGTCTGAAACAGGAAGTAAACAAGTTTATTAAAACAATCTTTCTTCTTAATGTCTCCTTCTATGCTCAAGCTGATGTATTGTGAATAATGAAGAAAAAGTACTTTAATAAGAATCTAACCGCGCAGTATTTAAAGTATTACATAACGTCCACATTGACTCGATTAAATGTATTCAGGCACAATGACGACAACAAGTGGTCATCGTCCCCATCGTCATGGTAATCCAGTCAAACTAAGTCAATACTAATACAGCAGGCACGAGGGCTTTAACCCCACTCCTCAGCCAATGGGACGACAGACGAGGTTACAAAGTGACTGTTTAATCCTGCTGCGCTACAGCGCTGCAAATTACCCTCCCCACATTTAATCCTCATACAGAGGGGGGGGGGGGCTGCTCTGCTGACGTGTTACTGTCAATCACAGTTATATGCCAACATGAAAACATTGTGTTGACGCTGCACATGTAGACCACTATGTTTACAGAAATGCTAATACCTTTACAAGCTGTAGTAAAAACTTCCAAATGCATGAAATATACAAACAATGTATACACACTACTGCACCCTCACAAACAGTCAATGATTTGCTTGTCCAATCAAACACAGGGTGCTGCCCCGATGCTACAGATAACCTGCAATTATTCCTGTTTAAACCTGTCAGTGGGTCAATAAACAAAACAATGTTCACTTCATCTGGCTCAATTAAATAAATCAAACTCATTTTTCTGGGTTCCCTTTCCGATGTCTCTTTTTCTATCAGTTGTCCTAACTCTCTCTATCTCTCTCTCTCTCTCTTTCTTCAGGGGGCTGTTTGACATTGTGGTAATGGGAACAACGGTGGGTCAGTACAACAATAAGGGCAGCTTCGGGGAGTTGGCACTCATGTACAACACGCCACGTGCCGCCACTATCGTCGCCACCAATGAAGGGGCACTATGGGGACTGGTGAGAGTGCACTGACACACACACACACACACACACACACACACACACACACACACACACACACACACACACACACACACACACACACACACACACACACACACACACACACACACTTAAGGGATTTGTTTGACACGCGAACTGATTATGATTATAAATTGCTGTAAGCCCCAGAGGGAATACACATTTGTGTAGAAGTAAAGAATTGTCTAATTGAGTAGTTTTCAATATTTGTAGGTTATAAATTATAAAATGTGCTTATGAGTTGTTTTAATTTTCATTTCAACTAGTACCACATCTTTTTTGAATTGCTCCGTAAGTTAATAAGAAAAAATGTAAATATGAAAGCTCAGTTGTGCCTGTACTTGTGTACTTAGGATAGTATTGTGAGCATGTTGTACAGTAACTAGAGGCAGTGCATTGAGCAGAGCTGCTCAGACTTCTTAAGAATGGAGTCCTGTTCTCTATGAATGGAGCTGTGCTTCACGCAGCTGCAGCGCCTCCCTGTGGCCGAGCACGGTCTCACAGGCTGAGAGGGTCTGCTTCAGGAAGTGTGTGTGTGTCAACTGGTTTTTATTTTTCCCTAGGACCGCGCCACATTTCGTAGACTCATTCTGAAGAACAATGCCAAGAAGAGGAAGATGTACGAGACCTTCATCGAGTCCGTGCCCTTACTCAAATCACTGGAGGTGAGTTTAGTTGTTCTTGGATTTCTCCTTCACAGGGTCTTCTTTTCAGGATCCCACCACACAGCTAAACATCCAGCTAACAGCTAACCACCAGCCTGTTGATGATGGAAAAAGTTCTACACTCACTTACAAAATGAATATTTAGTTCAGATAATAGCTAAAAGTAAAGTTTGGACAATTATACATGCTACATATAATATAGTGTAATGTAATGCTATTTCTCCAACACTTCCAAAAACTTGACCCTTTTTTCCTACCACTTAGGCTAAGATGTACTTAACCTACACATGGGGTGAATGGTCTGAAACAAGAACACATGGGGAGATGAAGTGATGGATTGAGGAATGTCTGATGTCAATAAAACAATGATCATCTCTCACGGTCTCTCTTCCTGTTTGTCTCTCCTCCCTGTCCCAGGCAAATGAGAGGATGAAGATCGTGGATGTATTAGGATCCAAGCAGTTCCCCGACGGCGAGCGCATCATCACACAGGTGAGACGTGGACACACCTGGCGCCGTTTTATCCAAATATGAATTGTATAGGATTTCAACATACAAGTACATATACTTTGAAGATGTATCTACAAGGTGTCTGTTTCTTGTATCCACAGGGAGACAAAGCCGACTGCTTCTATATTGTAGAATCTGGAGAGGTCAGGATCATGATGAAGAGTAAAGTAAGACACTCCTCTAAAACTGACATTTAAACAAAAATGGCCTGTGATAAATGTTGTCTTTTTCTTTTTTTTTATATAAACTTTGTTTATTGGGTTTTTCCAACAGCATACAGTTATTCTATCAGAGCATGTATCAAAAGTAGGTAAACAAATCTTCCCTTTTATAGAAAGCTAGGTAGAGTAACAATCCCACACAGACAGACATACACAAACAGACAAACAAAAAATACACAAATAAATAAATAGAAAACCAGTCGGCTAAAAGAAAAATGTCAATACTAAACAATAAATGTCAGTACGGCAGCACCTCCTCCCCGAGACAACCCGTCCAGTGTTGGGACCCCTCCAAGATGCAAAAGTTAAATCAGGAATGATTGAGAACTTTATCCTCTTAACATATTTCCCCAAATGTATGTGAGGAGCCACTCGGAGAAAACCGGATAAAGGTTGTCTTTAACTGAAAACTGGTACGTAAGAATGAGCCATATTATTTTCAGCTTCTTTTTTTTTTTATCTTAATAGATCACTACCAAGTCACACACTGAATTCATGTAAATTCTCGTGTCACTAAAACACAGAAATTGATCAGACTTGACATTACAGGAGATTATATTGCTTTAAAAGTTTTAAATATTGTAAAATATCAAATGTAATTTAAGAAATCTATAAGCTCATGTTAGCCGGCTGCATGAATTTGCAGGTTAGAGTTTATTTTCATTTTTTACATTTTGTCAAAGATGGATGTTGAATTTTATCATAATTGGTCAAAGTAAAACAAACACAAATAATAAATGAATATATAATAACAATACATTACATTTTTCATTTATTTATTCTGAAACTATATGTAGACATTATACCTAATGAAAAAGAACTTAAAAAACCAAATCTATAAGAACTAAAGCTTATCCTTTCTGAAACATGCATTTATTGTTCCCTGCATCCCATTCCCCATTTCCCCAGCAGCTTCTTTTCAGCTGTAATGAATGGTTCAAACGGGCCCGATCACAACGTTCTCAGAGGCTGATCAATATTCTAAATTTGTTTTTTTATGTGCAGGAATAAGCACCGACACAAAAGCTGATCATATATTTCCAAGCAGTCATTATCCTTGCAGCACATCCTAACAATAACAACCCACTCTCCCTAGTGAAGACCACCAGAGTGTCAAAGTGTTTCCTGGTTTTGCTTAGCAACTGCGTGGATCACAATAGCTGCTGAGCTCTTCTGGCTCGGGGTGAGAGAAAAACGAGATGCCCAGTGGTTGTTCACATTTAACGGTCTCCTCTCTCCCCCGCAGACGAAGGCCGACCATGCGGACAACGTGGAGGTGGAGCTGACGCGCTGCAGCAGGGGTCACTACTTCGGGGAGCTGGCCCTGGTCACCAACAAGCCCCGGGCCGCCTCCGTCTACGCAGAGGGCCCCGTCAAGTTAGTGGGTGAGAAGAAATACACTCCGACGCACTCGTTTACCACGTCTGTGCGCATCGATGCTAATCAACGCTAATGTGATGTAGCTTTGTTTCAAAGTTAGATGTCCAACAATGTGATATCTGCATCTGAAGCACCTTGTTATGTCAAATTAATATATGACATACGATTTTGATGTGTTGTGTTTTAATCGGTGTTCATTCATTATTTAAAAAGCTACCATTTTAAAAGATTCAATACATCCTTGGTACATAGTGATAGTGAAATGAAAAGCATTATTTAAGCCATTCATTACATTACATTGCATTTAGCTGACGCTTTTATCCAAAGCAACTTACAATAAGTACATTCGACCAGGAAGACACAACCTTACAACACTGCCTGTGGTGATAATATCCCACTAATAACACTCTTACAAGCAATTTGTGTCTGGCTCGTCACCTTGTATTCGTGTTGATTAAAGGCAGTTCAGTCGTGATTAAGCCTTTTTTTAAGTGGTTGCTGTAATTCAGGCTCTACAGTGGATGAGCACTTAACATTTGAAAATGAACGCAGGAATTTTAAAAGCTTGTCGTGTTTTTCTGTCACCTCTTTGTCCTCTGCTAAATGCTAATTGCACCGCTTTTATTTTTTTATTCAAACAGGATTTTTTAACAGTAGATGTAGCACTCCCCTATTTTTACCCCCTTCAATATTAAACACACACTGTCACACTTACCTGTGTATCTTTGTTGTACTGTAAGTACACTAGTCTCCAACAGCTGCTCGGCTTTGAAGCACCTCCCGCAGCAACACACTGTCTGCTGTCCTTGTATCATTCTCCCTGTATGTTTGGACTGTATACAATTAATCTGCCGTTAGGGGAACACTTTGAGCAAATGAGCACAACAGTTTGCTTCAAAAGAGGCCTAAACATCACTCTAAGAAAATGGCTTCATAATAAGAAAGTATGTCTTGTCAAAATAAGTTATTTATTGAAATAAATGGTGATATATGTAGTATCGTTTAACTGTTAAATGTGCTGGTATTCAAATGTTGATGCACGATCTGTCTCTATAATTGTTAGTGTGATGGGGACTATGTTACGTTTTTACAGTCTGTTTATTGTTATCTGTGTACCTGCACAGGAACTGTAGATGAATATAAGCTTATAGTTCAATCAGGCATAAATCATCTATTTTTTTGTTTGCGAATAAGGTTTAGTTTCACATTGTCCCTGTTTAATAAAGAACACATGAAATCAGCAGGACTTTAAGGATCCTCTGAGGCCCAGTGAGGACATTTAAGATGGGACCAGGGGGGTATTTCTACCTGAAATTGACAAATGTCAAAGCACAAATGAAAACAATCTGCTTAAGACACAGCTAACATCTCCCTCTCCCCCTTCTCTCTCTCTGCAGTAATAGACATCCAGGCGTTTGAGCGCCTCCTGGGTTCCTGTAAGGAGATCATGAAGAGGAACATCTCCCACTATGAGGAGCAGCTGGTGGCCCTGTTCGGCTCCAGCATGGACTTGAGAGACTGAGCCCCCCACACCACCCTCCGTGCCTTCTATTACACACACACACACACACACACACACACACACACCCACCCACCCACCCCTATCATGTAGTGGCTCCAGACTCCTAATAAGCTTTACACAGGGCGTACAAACACTTACACTCACACATACATGCACACACACCTTGTTGCTTGAGCCAGCTTCAACCTCTCAGTATGAACGTCTCTGCTGCAGTGACCTTAATACAGGTAAAGCAGCAGAAGGACATAAAACACACACTCTCCAAACACACGTTTAAAAACACATCATCATGCTTCATACGTGCAGGCGGCGCATTCATGTGAGCACTTAAACAACTCAAGGTTGTTCCAACAAGCCTCAGAAAAGGCCACATCAACCACACACACACACACACACACACACACACACACACACACACACACACACACACACACACACACACACACACACACACACACACACACAGGGGTACAGATACACATAGGCAACCACACTTGCAAAAATGGACACATTGTGGTAAAATGAAGACGAAAAACTTTTAAAATCTCTGAAAAGGAAAATGTATCAAAAATGCAAAAAAAAAAAGAGAAAGAAAGTTTAAAGAAGACAGATAAGTTTTAGAAACGTTTTATGATGATAAAAAAACAGAAGCTTTGATAAAATATTATTTAAATAAAAAAAGTGTTTCCTCTTTGGGAGGCCGGGGTGCAGAACTTTGTGAACGCACTCCATTTCTTCCTCTACTGTTGTTGATTGAGTTGAGTTAGTGCTGGTGATTATTGCAGTACCACAGAAGAAGCAGTGAAAACAATAAAACCCTACGTTTTCTGGGCCATTGTTATTCTATCATCGACACAACACTTCATTGTATTGAATTAATTATTAATGTATTGTTATTATATATTCATTTATTATTTTTTTGTTTTACTTTGACCAATTATGATAAATTCACCATCCATCTCTGAAAAAATGTAAAAACTGAAAAAAAATTCTAATAAAAACATTAGTGCTTATTTCTCCTTGATTATCCTTGAATGAGTTGTCCTGGATAAAAAAAAATGAAAAAAATAAAGCAAACATTTTGTTAAAAATCTGGACTCTTTGTTGAATTTCTACTCAAACTCAGCTAATAACTTCAGAATGTGTTTTGAAGGATTCAGATACAGTATATTTACACACGCATATGATGGATTCAATAAACATTACCTTGCATTACAACAGCCTTGCTGCAAATGTTAAGCACATAATCACTGTTTGTTGCCTGAACTCCATTGTTATGTTAGTGCAACAGTATGTGGTGCCATGAAGACAATATTCTGTTTAGTGTTTCAGTGTTGCATGCATGGTTGCAGACAGACCCATATTTGTATACGGCAATAACATCTGAAAACAATTTTTTTATTTCTGTATGTACTTTAGCATAAAAGGGATTGGCTAATTCAACGCTAATGAGCTTGCAGGATTCTAGCCATTTTGCATTTGTATCCTCAGGAATTATTGCACATACTGTAAGTCGCTTTGGATAAAAGGATCAGCGAATGAAATGTAATGTAAAAGTCAGAAATGTCCCTCGGGGACTCGTATACAGCCTATGACACATGCTGTCCTTTTCAACCCACACTTTGGATAGGGAAAAAGGTATGGAAGAAACATTTAAAGAGAAACTCACTAAGGAGGAATTATTATACAAGGACAGACAGATAGATGTTGTGTGTACAGAATAGACAAGCGGTACAATTACATTATAGACGGGTTTGTTTATTTTTTTTAGATCCAGGAGGATGTCAAGCTTCAAGGCAGTGGCGTAACTATTGACGGTGCAGCCGGTGCAACGCACCGGGGCCCAGAGCCGGCCAGGGGCCCATGCAATAAAATAAAAATAATAATAAAAAAAATGGCACCAGGCCCAATCACAACCTTGTTACGCCACTGCTTTAAAGGGGAAAGGAAACACCAATTACAGTTATAATATTCCGGTAGTTTATTCATTTTACAATGGATATTGATCGTAATATTTATTGTATATGATATTACTAGCCAAAAGAAAATTAATTATCCGCCGGCCGGGTGGGGAATTCCGGGACCAGGCCGCCGCCATTAGGGGAGTCCCAAATGGTGACGTCACTGGCTGTGTTTTCGCTCCACCAGAAGTCAACACAACGTAGCAGATATGGCAGCGATGGAGGAATTTTGCAATGAGATCGACGTTTTGAACGATGAATTTGACTATTCGTCGGGAGATGACATTGATGTGGAAGCATCTACAGTTACCAGGCATCCCATGGCCTATGCTTATGAACCGATTCGGTCGAATAGAGTGGCATACGATCCGGAATAAAAAAAATAAAAAAAACACAATGCTAACAGTGAGCCTCTGAATTAGCCCCGAGCGAAAATGCTAACCTATTACTGTACCGAAAATCACTCCTAGCTCCCTTATTACTTATCCTATCCGCACATCCAACACATCGTTTATGATCGCAAGGAGACACAGAATCTAACGGTGCCCACCTCAACACTGAAAGATACAAACTCGCGAGGTTATCCACAAAAACGTACATCAAAACAAGTGGCGCTAGGTACTAACATACGCCAGGCTAACGGCTTACCTTCCTCATTGTCTGGTCTAAACTGGTCTTCAATGGCATTACAACGATAAAAACGATGATGTAGTTAATCCATAGGTTAATATCCAATGGGGCTGTGTCCCCTTTGAAATGTTCTGATAATCTATAAGCAATACAACTGCAATTCCGTTATCTGCTGTCCGCTCTGTGCTCCGTGCCATCAATAGCAATACTAGCCTTTTTAGGGCTGTTTTCGACAGATGAGCGTGTGTATGCCAGTTTAATTAGTTGAGCTATAGAACACCCCCAATTCTCTATTGTGCGTCATAATAATAGCTACCATTTAGTTTGGACGCGATTGCGTTAATTAATAAGGTCACACTGTGTCAGTAAATACATGTGTGAGCTAGTAATCTGGTAGTGCTGCAATATTTACCTCTCTCTCGGCAGCTGAAGCAACTCGTTTGGTGGCTCAAACTTCACGTTTGTTGACACTGTCATTGTCTTGCGCGGCCGACGTGCTGGGACGGTCGGTGTTCCCAACTGCATACGTTGAGAAATCGAATATTGTGGGAACAGATCCTGGCTTCAAATCCAATGTTTTGTATTGAACCAGGCATCCAGACTGGACTTTGAGCAGCTTCTCATCCTTTAGTGGCAGCCTATGGAAATGTACTTCTTCCTTCTTTGTATAAAATCCATTTGTGCAGCCTGGGGCAATACAATAAACTCCTGACGACGACCGTTTTCTTGTAATGTAAACTACTGGTGCATTGCACGCCATGTTGTTTGTTATTGAGCTTTGGCCCAGGAAGCCAGTCAGTGACGTCACTGGAAAAGTCCCGGAGCAATGGAAGCGCCCATGGTCATTAGGCACGTATTTCAAAAAGTAAATTCGCGTATCTCGATCGTTTACATTGGAAATAGACTAGATAAATACATTTCCTAATGGTAATATTGTCGCATGGAAAGCAGTTTGAAAAGTGTTTCCATTTCCCTTTAAGGTGTCGCCAAACAAATGGCATCTGAGCCTTTGATGTCCATCATCCATCAAAAGGCTACAGATACCCACAATAAGTGAAACTGAATCGTTCAGATAGAGATGGGGAGAGGTAATACACATTTAAAATACTGCTGGGCTGTTGTACCTACTCTGAAGTACCAATAAATGACATTAATGTAGTAGCTTTTTCTTATAGAGTAACACTCCTATCCACTAGGTGGCAGACAATTCCGCAGCAGCAACATTTCCTCCTGTTACAGTAGAGGCAGGATTAACGGTTAGAAACTGACCGTGGAACAGTTCACATCGATGGTTGTTAGCTGCTGTGTTCCCGCGTTGCTGGAATCAACGCCGACCCCAGATCAGCTGTCACTGAAACACGAGCACGGGAGAGCCCCGGCGACGAGCCGCGAGAATAATGATGTAGGTAACGTAGTGAGAAACAAACACAAATGTAGCATATTGTTCGTTAACAAACAGTAAACTTGTAGTCACTCCAAATTTTAAACAAATGTCACTTCATGTACTCCTAAAGCTGAAAGTGAGCTCATGAGCTAGCTAGCATGTAGCACTGAGTTCCACCTGTGAGTGTGTAGCTGTAGTCTACCCATGGTAGTGGGTTCGAAGAGGGGAACAGGACAATTTGTCCAAAATATAGGTTGTTTTCTCCCCTACGACAGCCAAATGGTTTCATATCTCAAATGAAATATGTTTATAGGCTTCCCTCAAACATGTTTCATTCATTTTAATCTAGGGCATGCAAAGATAGGACATTCTCATTTTAGTTGAGGCGACTATATTTTTGTATTATTTCATGGTTTTATATTCTATATAAGTATGAGATGTGTGTGTCTTACTAACTTTTATAAATCGCATGTTTAAGTTTACTGTCATAAGTTTACAGTGGGTTTGGTTACTGCAAAACATTTCAAAAGGAAGATGATTACAGTATGACAACTCTGAGTGGAAGTTACAAAGCTCTGATAGATCAAGTGCAATATTGATACATGTTACTTATCCCATATTTAGAAGTGGGTCTGGGGTCTACTCATAGTATGCAGACACTTCGTCAAAAGAAAAGCAGACGGTGTTCAGAAGGAATATAATGTCATGTTTCAAATTAACATACTAGCTTAAACGGAACGGCAGGCAACAACTATCTTGATGCGTTTAATCTTTGGATTGTTTGATGCAGGCGAGCAGTTTCTTATCGAAAACGTGTAAAAAAGAGAGCTATTCTTACGTTATAAAGTATTGGCTTCATTCAAACAAAGCCCAATCATAATGTTTTGTATTGGTAAGCAATGGCATTTTTTAAGTAAAACATGTTGAAAAGGTAGGGGCGTAACCGTGGGCGCCATGTTCCCATAATGCATAGCGTACACTTGCTATCTTAAACGTTCATCATACAAACACTTGTATTTCCTTCAAAACGTTGCAATGCTGTAGTTAGACGAAACAAACTTTACTTTCCCTTCTGATACAATGCGGTTGGTATTTGCTTCGAAATATGTATTGACACACCGTGACAGAGAGAGCTATGGCGGGGAACAGCATACGGTGCTCACTCCCTGGTTCTTTAGTACACTCTTGTTTCTCTTCAGAGCGCATAAATCTTTCGCCTTTTACTAAAGATTTCCGTGGAGAGGAACATTAAGAGTTTCAACTAATTTTTTGATGCCCTGCGTATGTGGGGCTTCCTAAATTGTCAAAAAAAAATCATAAACCGTAAAGAGACAGTCTCTGTTCTACTTCCAGTTCGTGTGTCTCTACCATAGACTGTGTATATTTAAAGGTCTCTATCCAACCTGTGAACTGTCCAATGTTTACGCACTCTAACGTTTCTGATGCATAGCCTACAGTTAACGACAAACACGTGGATCAATAACGTAAAACTCAGAACACGTTTTTTGAGTGCCCATGTTTTATTTCAATGCTGGGTTATTCCCTACAACCCGGTATGTATTCTGAAACGTGTACACACACCGTGACAGAGGGAGCTGTGGCGGGGAATAGGAAGCCTTGCTCACTCTCTTGTTCTTCAGTACACTCTTGTTTCTCTTCAGAGCGCATAAATCTTTCGCCTTTTACTAAAGATTTCCGTGGAGAGGAACAATAAGAGTTTCAATAAATTTTTTGATGCCCTGTGTATGTGGGGCTTCCTGATACTGTCAAATAAAAACGCTTGAAACGAAATGATTTCTCCTTCCACGCGGAAAGTGTTTCTAGTTCCTTCTCCCTGTGATGTGTTCGATGAGCTCTCACATAACACTTGATGGAGCAATAGAAACACCCAGTTGCTACTCTTTTTACAATGTGTGTACTACATTAGATTAAATTACATTTTTGTTTCAATACAACTCTAAATTATTCACTACCATCTAGGAGTGTATTTCGAAATGGTGAACACACCGTGACAGAGGGAGCTGTGGCGGGGAACAGCATACGGTGCTCACTCCCTGGTTCTTTAGTACACTCTTGTTTCTCTTCAGAGCGCATAAATCTTTCGCCTTTTACTAAAGATTTCCGTGGAGAGGAACATTAAGAGTTTCAACTAATTTTTTGATGCCCTGCGTATGTGGGGCTTCCTGAATTGTCAAAAAAAAAATCATAAACCGTAAAGAGGCAGTCTTTTTACAAAGTGTGTACTACATTAGATTAAATTACATTTTGTTTCAATACAACTCTAAATTATTCACTACCATCTAGGAGTGTATTTCGAAATGGTGAACACACCGTGACAGAGGGAGCTGTGGCGGGGAACAGCATACGGTGCTCACTCCCTGGATCTTTAGTACACTCTTGTTTCTCTTCAGAGCGCATAAATCTTTCGCCTTTTACTAAAGATTTCCGTGGAGAGGAACATTAAGAGTTTCAACTAATTTTTTGATGCCCTGCGTATGTGGGGCTTCCTGAATTGTCAAAAAAAAAAATCATAAACCGTAAAGAGGCAGTCTCTGTTCTTCTACCATCTGTGTCTCTACCATATACTGTATATATAAAGGTCTCTACCCAGCCTGTGAACTGTCCAATGTTTACGCACTCAAACGCGTTTCTGATGCATAGCCTACAGTTAACGACAAACACGTGGATCAATAACGTAAAACTCAGAACACCATGTTTTATTTCAATGCTGGTTTAGTCCATAGGGTTATTCCCTACAACCCGGTATGTATTCTGAAACTCGTACACACACCGTGACAGAGGGAGCTGTGGCGGGGAATAAGGAACCTTGCTCGCTCTCTTTTCCTTCAGTACACTCTTGTTTCTCTTCAGAGCGCATAAATCTTTCGCCTTTTACTAAAGATTTCCGTGGAGAGGAACAATAAGAGTTTCAAATAATTTTTTGACGCCCTGCGTATGTGGGGCTTCCTGATACTGTGAACAATAAATGATAGACATACCATACCAGTTGCTTTGTTGGAAAAACAAAGCTCAGGGAGAAGAAAGACGATCAGAAACCACATTCAATACCAACATATTAAAGAACATTTATTTATGTATTGGCTAAGATAATTCAATAAAAATCACCTTTAGTTATATCAAATTTGCCATTGTTGATTTTGTTTGGCTTTACAAGATAAGAATGCCCATAAGAACTCAAACGGTCTTTTCTCCTGCGTGTTGTGATGAGTGATGGCTGAATTAAATAGAGCTGCTCACAGCAACACCTTCAGACACTGAAGTCATCATTGCTGTTAGAAGTGACAGCTGTGCTTTTCTTTTTTAAACCTCGAGATCACCTGCAGTGATTATCAGACAGTGACCAGTTTCCTGTTCAATCTTTCCAACATCCCTTTTTTTGTGAGAATGTGACATTTCGTTGAGTACCAGCTTCAAAGCTGTCTGTCAGGTGTTCGGCTTCATCTTGTCTCTCTCGGTGAGTTTGTTTGTTTTTATTGTTGGTGGGTTTTCATTCTATGTTTCCCAAACACTACACAGACTATTTTAACCATTTTGATGAACCTTTTTTGATTTGGTATTGTTTCTTATTTAAACACTTGTGAAAATATAGAAACTCTTCAGTGTTTATTCACCTCTTTAACATGATGAACTCAGCTCTGTGATCTGCTTCTTTAAGATGATTTTAAGGCCTATAGTTGGAGACTCTTAACTTACTGAATGACTGATTAATTGTACTAGTCAACCAAGTTATTTAGGCCTTAGCGATATTAACTGTTGCCACCATAGGCATAATGAATACCTGGGGACATGTCCCCATCACTTTGCATTAGGATCATTCTTTTTAAAATGTTCTGAGAACAGCGTGCACAAAGAATTGTACACTTAGTTTATTTCCACCAGAGAGCATGTACAACCTGGAGGACTGTTCACTTCCCTTTTTGGGTGTATTTCTGTTAACCCAAGTGGTGCAGTTTGGACCTGTGACATGTTTAATATTAGTAATAGTTGAATAGAGAATAGTAAAGCAATTGTTGCTCCCGCTATGCAGCAGCGCAGCATTGTTACTGCACTAGTTGTCAAATGAAGTATTGTAAACATATGTGTATTGTTGGCGGGCGGGGGGGGGGGGGCGGCTCTTAATGCAGAGGTGTTTTTTTACCTGAAAAAGTTACACCAATGGCTACACACAGCTATATCTCCTACATTGTGTTGTGTCACTTTGTGCTTCAAGCATACTTTTAACATCGTGGTCTAATAACTTCAATATAGGAAGGCTCAGTTTGAATCCATCACAGCCGTTTTTTATGTACAAAAAAACAAGAAAATAGGCATAGAAATAATATTTGATTAAATAATTTGCAGATAAGTAAATGCATCAGGAACTAGTTTTTATGGATGTCTTCAGCCTTCTCAAGAAACGGTGGTGAGATGTGTAAGATATAAGTCACTTCCTCATTCAGACTGATGAGAGAGGATGATGACTCCATTAAACATATCTGCATGAGATATAACAGAACTCTGACAATGTAACATGTCAAAACATTCAAAGGGCAATGGCATTTTTTATTACAACTTATTGTAACACCAGGCTCTGCTTTACTCGTCAGCTGTTTGTGAGCTCATAGGGAACTCTGATACTCACTGTGCAGGACACATGTTGCCAAGATGCAAAAAGTGTATTTCTCATGAACCAAGTGCTTTTTAAAGTAGATTAAATGTACCTAAATATTCAATCAAGTCCTCAGAAAGGCATAGAGCAGAAACACTAACTTGATTGAATTGATTAATTATTGAAGTATTTCTTAAATGAAACCATACTTATTTGTGTTTTTTAGTCGCTATATTATTAGACTGAACGTCTTTCGGGGTTTGAACGGTTGGTTGGACAGCACAAGCAATTTCAAAATGACCTTTTTCAAAAATGATGGGTCATTTTGTTACTATGTTTTGAAATTGTACTTACCAACATTAATCGAGTAATTAATTGTCAGATTATTCTACAATGACATGAATCGTTTTTTACATCCCTACTCTAGAGCTGTTTTGCGTGGTTTTGTGACTGAACATTGCTCTCATTGCTCTTCATAGTCAACGTCTCTCTCCTGAACACTCGCCCTGTCCTCAGTGTCCATGAGCAAGGCTTACTATAGCAGTCTATTACAGAAACTGAAGGGTAGTAAAGGTTGCAGTGGAAACAGGGAGCGTTGGGTGAGATCTGCGGGAGATCAACACTCTAGTTTGATCCTGCTGGGTCATGTGTCTCCGCTTACAGCAGCACGTTCATCTGTCCCATTTTACAAGACAACAATCTCAACTCAACTTCCCGTTGTGTAAAACATACTGATGTAATCAGACCAACCACACCATGGAAGAACTGCATGTTGCAACCATTTGCTAACATCTGTATTTCCTAACATTTGACACTGAACACGGACTGACTTTAGTTCAACCCTGACAGGTCTGAACCGGACTGTCCGACACACTCTGTTGGGAAAGTCTGTGAGATCTCCCCCCTGGATGGAGAAGATAAAGAGACGCAGCTCTCTGAGAAGATCCAGGCGGTTCCGATCCACCGGCGCCCGGACCTGCTGAGGTCCTGCGCTGACCTGGTGAACTCCGAGTGGCAGAGGAGCCAGGCGGCCCGGGTCCACTCCCTCCAGAAGTCCTGCGCAGAGTTCCCCGTGTGCCTGGTTCTCCTGCGGGGCCACAGAGGGGCCGAGCGGCTGCTGGGCCACGCCCGGCTGTCCCGGGTGGTGGGTCGGAGCAGCAGCCTGTTCCTGGAGTCAGTGGTGGTGTCCAGGGCGGAGCGGGGGCGGGGCTACGGTCGCACTCTGATGGAGGAAACGGAGCGCTACGCCAACAGCAGAGGGTTCAATCGCCTGTACCTGACCACCCACGATAAGCAGCACTTCTACGCCTACCTGGGGTACGTGCTGACTACGCCCGTGCAGAACGCAGGCGCCATGACTGCATTTGTTCCCATGGAGACGCTCTTGAGGTTCTCCAGAATGCCGGGTCAAGAGACGAACACACAAGAGCAAACACGGACAAAGATGGAGGCTCGTGTACCACACAGTGCTTGTGTTGTGGGGTCACCACCTCCTTCCATACCTCCTTGTCCTCCTCCACCTCCTTCCATACCTCCTTGTCCTCCACCACCTCCTTCCATACCTCCTTGTCCTCCACCACCTCCTTCCATACCTCCTTGTCCTCCACCACCTCCTTCCATACCTCCTTGTCCTCCACCACCTTCTTCCATACCTCCTCCACCTTCATCCATACCTCCCCCTCCACCTCCTCCCCCTCAGTCTGCAGGGCAGCTTGTAGTTCAGACTCTGACTGAAACTCCCTACAGAGACGCTAAAGGAGGTCCTATCTACTGGATGCTCAAAGACATTTGACGAACACACACTCCGCTGCATTCACACGTGTTTGTGTATATGTGCACACATCAATAGAAACATATACAAATTCAAAAAGCTCACTCACTATTAATGGTCTCTCAGACGCACAACAAGTAATGGAAGAAGACAGGGTGTAGAGCAATTCAGAGAGAAATGAGTGCCTGCCTACCAAATCTTCATCAAACCATTCAGATTTGATTTGTCACTGGGTCTTTAGGATATCTGTTATGGCATCACACTAGTTTACCGGCCAGTCAGTGTCCAAAAGGCGACCTTACAGAGACTTGAGGTCACATACAGTGAGAGTTAATTCTTTGGGAAGTACATTCTGGATGCGTTAATGAGTTTAAATATCTACTGAATGTAACTGTTTTCTCTTGAGGGAATCTTTTGGAAGATATGGATTGTGACAAAGGTCGAGTGAACTGTCAGGATTCTCATGTTTTGTCACGTTTGTAGTTGTGTATGTCTGGTTATGGGTATTTTCCTCCTTGTATATTGTCTGGTCCTTTTCCCTGTGTTTTTCCTCCCGTCGTTAGTTTCCCTGGTGTGTCTAGTTGTCTGATTGTTTTCACCTGTCACTCCTTGTGTGTCTCCTGTGCTCATCAGTGTTGGCCCCACCCCTGATTGTTCCCACCTGTGTCTAGTTACCCTGTGTTTAAATTCCCCTGTCTCCCAGTGTTCAATGTCGGTTCGTCTTGTGTCATGACTAGTTCGTCGGTGAGTGAGTGTTCTGTTTTGTCTTTGTTTATATCCCTAGCCCTAGCCTTGAAATAAAGGAGTTTTTTCAGTTTATATCTGCATTTGGGTCCTGCTTCCAACATACACCGTAACATTACGAACCGACCAAAGATGGACCCAGCGGATTCAGCTTTTTTGATGCCACAGGCGGCTGCTAAGAGAAGGAGGCGCAAAGCCAAGCTAGCAGCCATGCCTCCATGCTCCAGTACCGGCCCACGCAGCTTTGCGTCCATACTGGATTACCTGGCTTACACAGCCAGGGTCCAGGCTTCCGCTCCGGACCTTACAGCCAGGTTTCCGGCCCCAGCTGCCACAGTCCCCTCTCCAGTTTCCTCTGGAGTCCCCTCTGGAGTCCCCTCTGGAGTCCCCTCTGGAGTCCCCTCTGGAGTCCCCTCCTCTAGTCCCTCCTTTAATCCCTCCTCTAGTCCCTCCTTTAGTCCCTCCTTTAGTCCCTGCTCTAGTCCCTGCTCTAGTCCCTGCTCTAGTCCCTGCTCTAGTCCCTCCTCTCGTCCCTCCTCTAGGTCCCTTCGCGAGTCACCTCTCGAGTTCCCTTCTCTAGTCCCATCTCTAGTCCCTCCTCTAGTCACTTCTCCAGTTCCCTCTCCAGTTCCCTCCTCTAGTCCCTCCTCTAGTCCCTCCTTTAGTCCCTGCTCTAGTCCCTCCTTTAGGCCCTCCTTTAGTCCCTCCTCTCGTCCCTCTTCTCGTCCCTCTAGTTCCCCTCGCGAGTCCCCTCTCGAGTTCCCTTCTCTAGTCCCTCCTCTAGTCCCCTCTCTAGTTCCCCTCTCTAGTTCCCCTCTCGAGTCTCCTCTCGAGTCCCCTCTCGAGTCCCCTCTCGAGTTCCCCCTTGGTTCCCCTCTCGAGTCCCCTCTCGAGTTCCTCCTTGGTTCCCCTCTCAAGTCTCCTCTCGAGTCTCCTCTCGGGTCCCTACTCCGGGTCCTGTCCCGTTGGGGGCTCCGTCGACTACTCCTCTGCCGGAGGTCCTGCCAATCGTATGTCTGTCCCGTTGGAGGCCCCGCCGACTACTCTCCTGCTGGGGGTCCTGCCAACCCTTTGTCCTGTCCCGTTGGAGGTCCCGCCGTCTACTCTCCTGCCGGGGGACCTGCCAGCTCCATGTCCTGTCCTGTTGGAGGTCCCGCCGTATACTCTCCTGCCGGGGGGCCTGCCAGCTCCTTCTCCTTTCTCGTTGGAGGTCCCGCCGTCCACTCCCCTGCCGGGGGTCCTACCAACCCTAGGTCCGGTCTCGTTGGAGGTCCCGCCCTCTACTCCCCTGCCGGGGGTCCTGCCAACCCTATATCCTGTGCCGTTGGAGGTTCTACCGGGGGCCCTGCCAGCCCCATGTCCATCACCTGTCTCGCCGGGGTTCCTGCCAACTCCTGGTCCACTTCCGTGGGGGATCCTGCCGAAGCCTGTCCGACCGGCTCCGGTTTCTGTCCGGCCGACACCGGGTCCTGCCCGGTCTCCGGAGCTGTCCCATCAGCGCTTTCCTGCCCGGCCTCCGGTTCCTGCCCGGCCTCCGGAGCTGTCCGGTCTTCGCCCTCGAGCCCGGCCCTCTGAGAGCCACGGCCTTTACCCTCGATCCCTGGCCCCTGAGAGTCACGGCCTTCGACCTCGAGCCCGGCCCCCTGACTTTCCCGGCCGCGGTGGCCTTCGCCCCTCCATAACCCCCACCTTGGACTCTGTCTTGCCCCCGGGCCATCCGCCCGAGTCCCCCTTCTCGGCTTCTACCTTACCCCCGGGCCGTCCGCCCGAGACCCGTTCCTGGTCCTCTGCCTTGCCCCCGGGCCGTCCGCCCGAATCCCCCTTTTTGGACTCTGCCTTACCCCCGGGCCGTCCGCCCGAGACCCCTTCCTGGTCCTCTGCCTTTCCCCCGGGTCGTCCGCCCGAGACCCCTTCCTGGTCCTCTGCCGTGCCCCTGGGCGGTCAGTTCAGTCCCGTCCTCCAGACCCCCTCCACCCACCCTGGTGGCCCTAGTTTTCCCTGTGTTTTTCCTCCCGTCGTTAGTTTCCCTGGTGTGTCTAGTTGTCTGATTGTTTTCACCTGTCACTCCTTTTGTGTCTCCTGTGCTCATCAGTGTTGGCCCCACCCCTGATTGTTCCCACCTGTGTCTAGTTACCCTGTGTTTAAATTCCCCTGTCTCCCAGTGTTCAATGTCGGTTCGTCTTGTGTCATGACTAGTTCGTCGGTGAGTGTTCTGTTTTGTCTTTGTTTATATCCCTAGCCCTAGCCTTGAAATAAAGGAGTTTTTTTCAGTTTATATCTGCATTTGGGTCCTGCTTCCAACATACACCGTAACATGAACGCTTAGTAAAACATATTTTAGAACATATTTTGGTTTATCCCAACCAACCACTCACTGTTTGATGTTTTCATGTGGAACTGTAATCTTGAACATGAGGATGATTGTGCCTTGTTGAACTGCCAGAGAACTGAAACGTTCTTAAAATCACCTTTTCATGTTGATGAGTGTAATTCATCACAATTCTGGTAATAAAGAGGATTTATAAACGTATACATTTGTCTTTCTTCGCCTATATTATTACATCTAATGTTTATTATTAATCAAATATAATCTTACAAGGAGTTAGAATTAGCAAAACAAAAAAGAAACTATTATGGGCTGCCCAATATCAACAGTATGTGTGTATGACTTCTTGATCCCAGGGCAGAACCGTTCCTCATATGAAACCTCTCTCCTGTCAGGAAGGACTCGTCAGTGGGTGAGCAGCCATGGTGCTGCTTCACCTCCCTCTCCTCCTCCTCTTCCTCTTCCTCTTCCTCTTCTTTCTCACCCCTCTGTCCCTGGCCTCCCCCAATGGAGACCCCCACACCCCCCTGCCTGGTGCAGCAGCAGCTTGGATCCTGCAGCAGCGGCCCTTCGTTGTGGTGTGGAACCTGCCCACAGCTCAGTGTCACTCACGCTTCAACATCCACCTGGACCTGAGCGCCTTCGACATCGTGGAGAACCGAGAGCAGCGCTTCCTGGGACAGGTGACCCCAGAGGGTGAAGTACAGTGGCCCCACTTTACTGACCCCAGTCCGTGATTCAATTTGAAGTGTTTAGTATTTCCATGTGTCGGCCATTGCTATCAATAAGGTTAATGGGAACAGTCTGATCTGCTGTTACATTCTGGTTGTAATTATTACAATAACTGCTTTTGCAGTCATAGTACTTTTGAAAATGACTATTGCAATATATTTTCCCCCCATTGGTTCGATCTTTAAATGAACTAAATATTACAAATCGGTTGCATGTGATATACAAATATGTTTTTAAATGAGCTAACACACATTTCAATTCTTGCCAGACGATTATCCCTCAGTACCATTTGGCCTCTAAGAGATATAGCCTTTGCTTTGAGCCGTTCACTTGCCTCTTTCAGCTCCACTATGGCTGAATGCTAAACGGAAATGATCTAGATGGCTAGGATGTTGTATTTTTGGAGTTAAACCAATTTATCAGGGCAGTTAATGCTGAATAAATATGCCCGCTGCTGTAAAGGGTTGGTGAGGATGCTAAGGCTAAGTATCGTTCTGGTTTACAAAATCCTGCACAATACAGCCCCTCCACCTCTTAGCTCATTGGTTACTCAACGTAACAACACCAGACGGACCACTAGAAGCTCCACACGTGGCGACCTATCAGTCCCATTCAGGAAGAGTGCTTTTGGTCAGTCATCATTCTCGGTCACAGCTATACAAAAGTGGAATTCTCTACCCACTCAAATCAAAGACACACATACACATCCCACCTTCACAGCTCACTTAAAAACATGGTTCACTGAGAACTACACCTGCACACACGAGTCTGTGTTGAGTATGGCGTGAGTGTTACATGTTGTGATCATGGATGTTGCCCCTCGTTTCTGTGATGTGATTGTGATGTGCTATATGTGACATGTACTGTATATAGTAACGTGTGTTGTTTATTGTTCTCTTTTATCCTCTTTCCTCCTTTTTATTTTATTTTATATATTTTTCTTATAACTAATGCTGTTGATATATTGTAATTTTAAGGGTGTCTATTACCATCTGGCCGGGGACAACAGCTGGAAATTAGCCATGTCGGCTAAAGCTGCTCCATTTACTGTTTTTGTGACAATTCATCGATGGGGACTGTCCACGACACTATAAATAAATAAACTAAACTAAGTAGCTAAATGTGACATAAAACCAAAACAATAGTTTCAAATGTTTGCTTTTCTAGAAAATGACTATCTTCTACCGCGACCGCCTGGGGAAATACCCCTACCTCTCCCGAGGCGGGGGGAAGGTAAACGGAGGGATCCCTCAGCTCAGCGACCTCTCGGCTCACCTCTCCCTGGCGCTGTCGCAGATGTCCTCCTCTCTGCAGCCAAACTTCAACGGGTTAGCTGTTATCGACTGGGAAGACTGGCGGCCATTGTGGGAGAGAAACTTTGGAACCAAGATGGAGTATCGGAGGCAGTCTAAGCTGCTGGTGAGACAGGAGAAACCAGATTTGTCAGAAAGGGAAACGACATTGTTGGCAACGAAGATGTTTGAGGAGAGCGCTCGGAGGTTCATGGGGGAGACGCTTCGAATGGGGGTCACACATCGCCCCGAGGGACTCTGGGGGTTTTATGGTTTCCCTGCCTGCTTTAATAATCACAAGCAAAAGACAGGTTTGAGAAACACTGTAATACATTGTTGCAGTTCATGATTGGTGATGATAAAGACTGAGCCTGTGTGTTTTACTTGGGTTTAGATCAAAGCTACACAGGACGCTGCCATGCAGGAACCGAAGAGCAGAACGACCGTCTGTCCTGGCTCTGGAGTCAGTCCTCCGCTCTGTATCCCAGCATCTACCTGCCTCCATGGCTGGAAGGGTCCACGGACGCAGCTCTGATGGTCAGGTACAGAGCGGAGAGACATGAAGAAGTGTTCACACCGCTTCAGCCATAACAACCTATGAACAACTGTTATTCACATGCAATCAAACAAAAAGCTTTGTACACAGGATGTTCAAGGACAGTTCACCCCAACATCAAAAATCCATATGTTTCCTCTTACCTGTTGTGCTATTTGGATATATATATATATATATATATATATAATCGACTGCTTTCTGTTTAATATAATGGAACTAGATGGCACTCAGCTTGTGGTGCTCAAGGCGGAAAAAAAGACTTTAGAAGAAACTAAACACCCATGTCTTTTTCCAGAAACCATAACCTGGTTTCCTATGGAACTATTATTCACCAAATCACCTCGCAGAAGGAAGCTTGCATCTACTTGCATTCACTTATTGATTTATGCGGTTTGGTAGAGAGAACATAGTTCTTACATACTAACCTGGTCATGACACATTGCTCTTTAGTTTTTCAATGCTATTTTTTCCACTTTGAGCACAACGAGTGCCGTCTAGTTCCATTGTGATGGAGAGGAGGGAACGTCTCTATTCTATACATATATATGGTCTTTGGGTGAACCCTTGAAAGGAGTAACTGAAGGATGTTCCTCTGCTCTCAGACACAGGCTGCTGGAGGCTTTGAGGGTGGCGTCAGTTTGGCGCCATGGCAACGATACTAACCAAGCCACACCGGTCCTTCCCTACGCCAGGCTGGCATTCACACACACGCTCACTTTTCTTAATAAGGTGGGATTACTTGCAACTCATCAAATCACATACTCTCATGCAAACACAAACCGTGTGTGTGTGTGTGTGTGTGTGTGTGTGTGTGTGTGTGTGTGTGTGTGTGTGTGTGTGTGTGTGTGTGTGTGTGTGTGTGTGTGTGTGTGTGTGTGTGTGTGTGTGTGTGTGTGTGTGTGTGTGTGTGTGTGTGTGTGTGCAGATGGACCTGGTGCACACGCTGGGGGAGAGTGCGGCGCTGGGTGCTGCTGGAGTGGTGCTGTGGGGGGAGCTGAAGTTTGCCCAATCTCAGGTATGTAATGTTTGGCAGAAATGTGTGTATTTGCATGTGTGTGTGTGTGTGTGTGTAACCCCTCCCCTTTCTCCAGAATCAGTGCATCCTTCTCAGGGACTACGTGCACACTGTCTTGGGTCCCTTCGTCCAATCCTTGAGGTCGGACACTAAGCGGTGCAGCCTTCAACTTTGCCATGGCAATGGACGCTGTGCCAGGCGACGCCCCGGCTCTGGTCACATGATCTCCTCAGGTCTAGCTTTGACCTTTAACCCCAATAAAATCCATTTCCTCTCTGACTCCTCTCATGGCAGAGCATTTCACAACCACTTCCTGTGTCAGTGCTACCCGGGCTGGACCGGGCAGGAGTGTCAAGAGTAGAAGAACGAAAACAGAGAGAATAGCAAGTAACAGGAATGTTTCTAACAAACAGACATCAGTCATTTAAAAGGAGATAAGTGAATTGTGTTTATTTCACACAAAAATCACGAAGTATGCATGAACAACGGATTTGAATTAGATTTCCCTCCACATGCAAATCATCTTGAGTTTAACTTGATGACACTTCAGTACATTTTTCAGGATTTGTCACTTTTTTCCTCTTAACTTTTTGTTACTGAAAGCACTTTCCATGTTAAGCTTTTAACCTACACTGCAGTGTTTTTGCAGCAGGAATACTAACACAGTAATGTGGTGGTCGAGGTCATTGACCCTTAATAAATGTTACATTGTTTTGATTAAAAAAAGCAAACTAGTATTGTTTTTTTGTTGCATTTAATGATTTGTGTTTCACATCTAAGTCAGTCTTTGTATTTAACATGTTTAATGAGGCACAATGTCTGAATGACAGCACAAACAGAAAACACTGTTATATTAAGATAGTGTGTCTTTTATACATTACACAATGGCAACACTCATTCAACATTCATCCATTCACTCATTCTTTTAAGCAACCAAGTTATACTGCTTTAATGATGCGCAATGACAGAATAAAAGAGATCATTGGAAAGTTACATTTACCAGGGCATCCAGAAACCTCCTATTCCTCAATTACATCAGGAACATGTAATCCTAAACACAGACAACACAACTGTAAAACCCAGTTGTACTGCATGTTCAAGCATCTCATGTCCAGTGGGTGTATCCAGGTTTAGTGTTCTGTGCATATCATGTCCCTCCTCCTAAAGCTGTCAGGTTGTGTCTCAGCGCCTGCAGCTGTTGGATCAGCAGAGACAGCTCTGTGGCTGCAGCCTCTTTCTCCCTCACAGCCTCAGTCAGCATCTGGATGGCTCCACCCTGCTGGACTGGAAGCAGACGAGAAACAAAGGCCACTGTTAGTTTGTCTTAAAGGTCCCCTACACTTTTTCATCAATATGTTATAGTTCTCAGATATATACAAAACATGTCTCTGAAGTGTTTGGCTCCAAATACCAAACTACCTTGGTTAGTGATTGGCTAATGGTTACACAACCCAAAAAACATTATGACATCACAAATTGGCCAAAATCTGATCAGCTCATTTTCAGACAGGACAGGGCCGTGGGAAGTAGGGTTGCTGAGGGTGGGCGATGGGCGCTGTAAGTGATGAAAGTGGGGGATGTTGGCTTATCAGGCGCCCGGCAGCTCAGAGAGAGAGAGAGAGGATCGTTGTTAGCATCTGCTGCGCTAACGGATGTAAGAAGCTGTTTCTACAATAATGTGGAGGGAGAGTTCTGTCCTGTCAGACTGAGAGGCTCAGTGAGGTAAAGGGTGTTTAGAGTTGTACCTCCTAGAACAGTCTCAAGTAATCTCTCTCTAGGTCGTCCTCGGACGAGCCCTCCATCGTCGCTTCCAGTCATCCCGGTTCTCCATACATCTGGCCAGTTCCTTGGTACTTTGTGCTCCTGTGTCGTTCTTGAGTACGTCCACGTATGTTTGTGCGGGACGTCCTCGTGACCGATGCCCGTGTGTTGGTTCCCACAGCACCAATTTGCCGTATCCTGTTCAGTATCATCCGGTTGTAAACCTTTGCGGTGATACATGTCAGGCTGATGCCTCGGTAGTTGTCTGGCTTTGAGAGGTCTCCAGCTTTAGGCACCGGGATGATGTTGGAGAGAGACCATATATCAGGCTGCATGTTGTGCAGTAGAGCGAGGTTGCAAAAGTCTAGGATGAGGTCATCGAGATCACAGTACTTTAGGACCTCCGGGGGTATGCCATCCGGCCCAGCACTTTTGCCCTCTCTCACTGTGGACTTCGCCCTGGCAAGCTCACTGGCTGTGAAGGGACCATCGTCGATGGGCAGGTTCTGGAGGAAAGCTGGTATACTTTCCTCAGCTCCATCCACTATTGTGCCCAGCAGGCTTTGGAAGTGGTTGAACCAGGTCGTCACCCTCTCCTCGGGGCTGTGTCCCTCCTTAGTCCTCTTCCACCTAGTCATCTCATTGATGACCCTCCAGGCCTCCCCATATTGCCTTTCACCTTGCGCTGCCTGCACTCTTCGCACACTCTCCATCAGTTCCTCCCCTTTGATGGTGTCATAGGCACTGAAGAGAAACTGTTTGGCTTCGTTCAGTACCCCACGTCTCTCCAAGGTTGGTTCACGCTCAAAGTTGAGGTGTGCTTCCTCCACCCTACCCCGTGCTGCTACAACCTCCAGATGTCTGAACCGTAGGGAGGTTCTGGCTCTGTCCAGCATGGGCACACATAGCCTGGTCGCCTCCTCGTTTGCAACAACGAATCTCCTGTATTCGCTGCTGGGCTCCGCTCCCTTATCCAGCTGCCGAAAGCGCTTCCTAACCTCCTCTGTATACCTGGTTTGAAGGCCAGGGTCGGTTATGAATGCCTTCCAGTCATGCCGGATCTTGGGGCTTGGCTTGGGGACCCTGAGGCTCAGTCGCACCCTCATGGAGACCACGCGGTGATCAGAGCCCACAGAGCTGAACGTGTTCAGCATTCAGGATGGAGTTCCTCCACTTTTGCCTCACAAGTATGTAGTCCAACTGACGTAGCATACCTGTGGCTCGATCTTGGAAGGTCCATCTCTTGCCTGTTCTTTTCCGGAACATGGTGTTCACTGCCAGTAGCTCGTGTTCCATGAGAAGGGCCATGAGGTATGTGCCATTGCGGTTGGTAGAGTCGTGGTATGGGTAGGGTGCGTCCTCTGGTCCAAGCCTTGCGTTGAAGTCACCCAGGATTGCCAGGAAGTTGTGCGCTGGGACTTCTCGGACTGCTGTTGCAAGGTCCTCATAGAACTTCTCCACCTCCTCAGATGGTGCCACGTTGGTGGGTGAGTACACGACTATGACTGTTGTTACTGGGTTGCCTGATAACTCAGCAATAAGGATCCTATCGGTGTGATGATAAACCTGACGGAGAGCCTTGCGCGCCCAAGGGCCCAGCATTAGCCCTACACCCCCTGTTGCAGCCTGGGCCTCGTTTCGCCACACAGATGCAGTGATGAACGTGCATCTCTCCACTCTGCGATACACGATCCGGTCATCAGTGTGCACTCTTCTGTGTTCCTGGACTCCCAGGATCTCCACTCCCCGTTCCTCAGCACAGTGTGCTAGTTCTACCAATCTAGCTTCTTCTCTCACTGTACATGCATTGAAGGTTCCCATTACAAATGGTCTCCGACAATGCATGAGTGCATCGGACGGGGTGCTGTGATCGGACAGGACCCTCCCTTGCGGGTTTAGGGTATTATAGTCATGTTGTCCTCCGGAAGGAGGACCAGCACCACCATCCGCTGCGATGTTCCTACGGACTCCCGCCGCTGGAAGTATAGGATTTGGGATGACTTTGTTCTTCATGGTTGGCTTTACTATGCTGATTAAGGACTGGGGGGCGCAACTCCTCTCAGTCCTGGTTTTAGTTCAGTGTCCTTCTCCTAGATGGGTTGCCTTCCATGGCTATGAGCCCCATCCCTGCTATTTGCCCATAGCTGGGACAGTGGTTGGCAGGCGCCAGGGCGTATCCACACACCGGTGGGCCTGCACGCCTTGCCTCTGGGGCCCACTGTTGCTCCGAGATCCCCTACAATTTAGCCTGGGACCTCACGGTACCCAGTTACCGTGTGTGGCCACGAGGAGGCACTGCAGGAGTCTTGGCGGTGGAGCGGCTTTGTACCAGCAGAAGGAGACTTACACACTCAGCTCCTCTCTTCACCCTCCGCGAGGAGGGCTAGCCGGCGGCAGTAGCTGAAAGCAGAGTAGCAAGCAGAAGCAGCATGCAACATGCACTAACTACAAGCACTACTACCACAGATCTACTGCACTACGCATCACACAGCCCTGCATGCAAGCACACACGAGCGGAATTGGGCGCTCAAAGTGCACCAGATTGAAGCATTTTACCAGATTGGGGGCATACCCCTGGACCCCCCTAGAGGATGCGACGTCCACCCCCCGATTAAAACATGTTCATACAATACTAAATAACTTTGAAGCCTTTTTATATAAGCTGTCCACCATGTCAATAAGTTTCTCTTTTTGTAGTGTATTGGTCTTTTGTAGAGGTTTTTCATTGCCAGCTAAAATCTTGCCTAGGGCAGCAAATTGGTCAGAACCGGCCCTGGTGTCAACCCCCCCATTTGAAACATGTTCCCACGGCTATGGTAAATGGATCAGGACAAAAAGTGAGAGAATCTTTTTTCCTGAAACGTTCAGAATGCCTTTACACAGAGGGGACACATGTTTATGTATAAAAGACAGGAAAAAATAGATTTTTACAATAGGTGACCTTTAACTGAGGTACATTTACAGACATGTTCAAATAAATAACATAGCTTAAGTTTCAAATGTAAGTGTGAAATTGGAAAACAAATGAAAACTGCACAGACCTAACGGAACAAAGTAAAAATGTAAAATATCCACAAATTATTAGGAGAAAGTTATAAAAACAATTAAAAATGATTATACCCAAAAAGTAGAAGATGAGTAGCACGGTGAGCAGCAGCAGTGTGATGATAGCACAGCCCATGGCGTAGGCCCGCGATGAACTGGGGGTCAACATATCCTGCAGACGACTCTGCCATTTGCTGTTGTTTGGACGGCCTCTTTGATTGACAACTGTCATGTCACATGTGTAGAGATTCCCATTGGAGGAGGGGGAGTTTGCAGGACGAGGAGGTCTCACCCCTGAAATCATGAGACACAGCGAGTCAAAGTGTGTGTGTTTCTTTTTGGCTGTGTTCAAAGTGTTTGTTTACCTATTTGCCTGTGTTGTATGTGTGTGTGTGTGTGTGTGTGTGTGTGTGTGTGTGTGTGTGTGTGTGTGTGTGTGTGTGTGTGTGTGTGTGTGTGTGTGTGTGTGTGTGTGTGTGTGTGTGTGTGTGTGTGTGTGTGTGTGTGTGTGTGTGTGTGTGTGTGTGTGTGTACTTGTGTGTCCGTGTTCAAAGTGTATGTATGTGTCTCTGTTCATCTTCTGTGGCTGTGGTTAGGATGCGAGTGTATCCCTTTCTGCCTGTGTTCAAAGTGTGTGTACCTTTGTTGCTGTGTTCATGGTTTGTGTGTGTGTGTACCTTTTTGACTGTTCAAAGACTGTGTGTACCTTTGTTTGTGTGTGTGTGTGCGTGTGTGTGCGCGTGTGTGTGTGTGTGTGTGTGTGTGTGTGTGTGTGTGTGTGTGTGTGTGTGTGTGTGTGTGTGTGTGTGTGTGTGTGTGTGTGTGTGTGTGTGTGTGCGTGCCTTTTTGGCTGTATTTTATGGGCTCAGAACAGTCTCATAATACACACATGCACACAGAAGGATTCAAACTTGTATTTCCGGATCCACACTTGTGTTTTTCAATACACACACAAATGTATTCCGTTTCATATACATGTAAATAAAATCCAAATACAGAAAAAAGTTTTACATATGTATTTTTGATCCTCACTTATTAGTTTCCCGTTTAAATCCCCTGAACCTGCAAACACAAACAGCGTTCTGTGCGCGGATCGCTTTGCATTCGTGTGTGGGTTTTTTGAGACTCCCCTGACTGTCAGCCGATTCTACTTGTAATTTTTTCTATCTATAGCCAATCAGATGTCTCCTTCATTCTAAACCAATCACACGAGCGCGCCCCCACGAGGGTAAGATTACTTCATATACGCATTTTGCGCAGTCCGGTCAGCTCGCTAAACAGAGGGAGGAGCTTCAGGCTCTGCAGAGCAGTGTGTCTCCATCAGACTCAGCAGCTGATCTGATCTCTCTCTCGCGTCCGGTTATACTTCACTCGCGTTTATGTCCATATCGATCAGATCCAGCTCTCCTGATCGGCCTTTATAGAGAGCACCGATCAAGCTATTAAGAGTGAATATCGGCCGAAAATGACCGGCGGGGCTCCCCCCGTTAACAGGTCACTGTCTAGCACTGGCTTCGTAGTGCACTGATCGATTAGGCTAAGCTAACCTGTAGCTGCTCCCTCCACACTCACAACAACTTCATACAGACATAAATAAAGCAGCTGTATTCGCCATACAGGAAACACACATTTAAAACGGGTTTGCCTGCCGTCTTTGTGTACACAAGCATTCATCAATGGTTTGGAAAGTGGCGCTGTACCTTAATAATATAAAGGCTTGTATTTTCGTGCATTTTCTGTTCGGAAAGTGGCGCTGTACTGAGAGTGGAGGTGTCCTGACATTAGCGCCTGCAGGCAGGCTCCATGGACCTGTCGGCTCCGGACTGCGCAAAATGCGTACATGAAGCACTACGTCATGAACGCAAGAAATCTACCCTCGTGGGGGCGCGCTCATGTGATTGGCTTAGAATTGAGGAGACATCTGATTGGCTATAGATAGAAATAATTACAAGTACGAATCGGCTGACCGTCAGGGGAGTCTCAAAAAACCCACACACGAATAAACAGCGATCCGTGCACAGAAAGCTGTTTGTGTTTGCAGGTTCAGAGGATTTAAACGGAAAACAAATATGTGAGGATCAAAAATACATATGTAAAACTTTTTTCTGTATTTGGATTTTATTTACATGTATATGAAACGGAATACATTTGTGTGTGCATTGAAAAACACAAGTGTGGATCCGGAAATACAAGTGTGAATCCTTTTGCGGATCATGAAATACAAGTGTGAATCCTTCTGTGCGCATGTGTGTATTATGAGACTGTTCTGAGCCCATAGTATTTGAAGTGTGTGTACTGTGTGTGTGTGTGTGTGTGTACCTACCTTTTGTTTGTCTGTTTATATGTGTGTCTTTTTGGCTGTATTTGAAGTGTGTGTAGTACCTTTTGTTACAACCTGATCTCACCAGAATGCGTGACTCCACCACGACTCCTTAACACCGCATTGCGTGGTGGAGTCACGCATTCTGCTACATTTGCATGTCTGCACCACGCAAACAACCCAATGTAAAGTGAATGAGGCTCTTTTGTTGTGGTGCACACACGCATTTCTACAACGTCCCGCAGTGAGCTTTTATTCTATAAAACGTTTTTAAAATCTACTTTATAGCTTGTAGTAACTCACGGGAGGCTTCTTTTATTTTATTTGTATTCATAATAATTTTTTTTTCTCGTCAGAATGTAAAAATTACATTAGTTACGAATTTTTGTTCTCAAAAAACAGTGCATTGTGTGTAATACAGCTGTGATTTTTATTAAATTAGTTAGTTTTTAAGGAAGGACAGAGCTTCAGCTGTGTCAAATAGATTGTTCCCTTTAGTTATTTAAAAGATAATGATCATGTCCCCTTTATTGTATTACGAGCGTCCATTCCCATTGGATAACGGAGAATTTTACACCTGGAAGTAAGTATTCTCCTTACTGTCGATTGATTTTACAGTGATATCTGAACTACTCATCAACTCAAAAACACCAGATTATCCTTGTTAATTACACAACATTGATTGGTTTAAATTGTGTACAATGCTTTTGTATTTTCCCCCTTCGATTCGGAGTTTTTGGATGGCAGAAGACACTACACTACCCAGAATCCTCAGCTATCGTTTGGGACTACACCATGGCTGCAGTCGAATAGTCCAAAGATCAGCTCCTAAATTCTAACCCTATCGTCTATTCCTTGACCTCTGAGTGAAAAACTCAGAACACCATGTTTTATTTCAATGCTGGTTTAGTCCATAGGGTTATTCCCTACAACCCGGTATGTATTCTGAAACTTGTACACACACCGTGACAGAGGGAGCTGTGGCGGGGAATAAGGAACCTTGCTCGCTCTCTTTTCCTTCAGTACACTCTTGTTTCTCTTCAGAGCGCATAAATCTTTCGCCTTTTACTAAAGATTTCCGTGGAGAGGAACAATAAGAGTTTCAAATAATTTTTTGACGCCCTGCGTATGTGGGGCTTCCTGATACTGTGAACAATAAATGATAGACATACCATACCAGTTGCTTTGTTGGAAAAACAAAGCTCAGGGAGAAGAAAGACGATCAGAAACCACATTCAATACCAACATATTAAAGAACATTTATTTATGTATTGGCTAAGATAATTCAATAAAAATCACCTTTAGTTATATCAAATTTGCCATTGTTGATTTTGTTTGGCTTTACAAGATAAGAATGCCCATAAGAACTCAAACGGTCTTTTCTCCTGCGTGTTGTGATGAGTGATGGCTGAATTAAATAGAGCTGCTCACAGCAACACCTTCAGACACTGAAGTCATCATTGCTGTTAGAAGTGACAGCTGTGCTTTTCTTTTTTAAACCTCGAGATCACCTGCAGTGATTATCAGACAGTGACCAGTTTCCTGTTCAATCTTTCCAACATCCCTTTTTTTGTGAGAGTGTGACATTTCGTTGAATACCAGCTTCAAAGCTGTCTGTCAGGTGTTCGGCTTCATCTTGTCTCTCTCGGTGAGTTTGTTTGTTTTTATTGTTGGTGGGTTTTCATTCTATGTTTCCCAAACACTACACAGACTATTTTAACCATTTTGATGAACCTTTTTTGATTTGGTATTGTTTCTTATTTAAACACTTGTGAAAATATAGAAACTCTTCAGTGTTTATTCACCTCTTTAACATGATGAACTCAGCTCTGTGATCTGCTTCTTTAAGATGATTTTAAGGCCTATAGTTGGAGACTCTTAACTTACTGAATGACTGATTAATTGTACTAGTCAACCAAGTTATTTAGGCCTTAGCGATATTAACTGTTGCCACCATAGGCATAATGAATACCTGGGGACATGTCCCCATCACTTTGCATTAGGATCATTCTTTTTAAAATGTTCTGAGAACAGCGTGCACAAAGAATTGTACACTTAGTTTATTTCCACCAGAGAGCATGTACAACCTGGAGGACTGTTCACTTCCCTTTTTGGGTGTATTTCTGTTAACCCAAGTGGTGCAGTTTGGACCTGTGACATGTTTAATATTAGTAATAGTTGAATAGAGAATAGTAAAGCAATTGTTGCTCACGCTATGCAGCAGCGCAGCATTGTTACTGCACTAATTGTCAAATGAAGTATTGTAAACATATGTGTATTGTTGGCGGGGGGGCGGCTCTTAATGCAGAGGTGTTTTTTTACCTGAAAAAGTGACACCAATGGCTACACACAGCTATATCTCCTACATTGTGTTGTGTCACTTTGTGCTTCAAGCATACTTTTAACATCGTGGTCTAATAACTTCAATATAGGAAGGCTCAGTTTGAATCCATCACAGCCGTTTTTTATGTACAAAAAAACAAGAAAATAGGCATAGAAATAATATTTTTATTTTTCGTCAGAATGTAAAAATTACATTAGTTACGAATTTTTGTTCTCAAAAAACAGTGCATTGTGTGTAATACAACTGTGATTTTTATTAAATTAGTTTTTAAGGAAGGACAGAGCTTCAGCTGTGTCAAATAGATTGTTCCCTTTAGTTATTTAAAAGATAATGATCATGTCCCCTTTATTGTATTACGAGCGTCCATTCCCATTGGATAACGGAGGATTTTTCACCCGGAAGTAAGTATTCTTCTTACTGTCGATTGATTTTACAGTGATATCTGAACTACTCATCAACTCAAAAACACCAAATTATCCTTGTTAATTACACAACATTAATTGGTTTAAATTGTGTACAATGCTTTTGTATTTTTCCCCTTCGATTCGGAGAAACGAATATTTTTTCGGAGTTTTTGGATGGCAGAAGACACTACACTACCCAGAATCCTCAGCTATCGTTTGGGACTACACCATGGCTGCAGTCGAATAGTCCAAAGATCAGCTCCTAAGTTCTAACCCTATCGTCTATTCCTTGACCTCTGAGTGAAACGTCACGGGGTTAAGGGATAGTGGACAGGAGAATTCAAAAGGACTTAGGAGAAGAGACTGCGGTACTTTAGAGAATCCGAATGCACTTTCACTATCCAACGTGTTTATGATGCGCCAGCGGACGTCATCAATGTGCGTCTGCTGCTGTGGGGGAACTATGGAAACTACAGTTTTCTATACAGCGGACTACAACATGGATGTTTAATAAGAACGAGGGACTACTGTAAACTCATCTAGAGACTCTGCACCGTGCTCTGATGCTGTTGTGTTATGGAATGGAATGGACGCTCGTAATACAATAAAGGGGACATGATCATTATCTTTTAAATAACGTTAAAGGTGGGGTAGGTAAGTTTCAGAAACCGGCTCGAGATACGTCTTTTTGTTATATTCTATGGAATGCTCTTAACATCCCGATAGCAATGAATATCTTAAGTGCTTTGACAAAAAATCCATTAAAAAAATGTCATCTGTAGAAGCCGTAATACTGTAAAAAGTACAACAAATCTGATTGGATGGCCTACCTGCCTGTCAGCCTTCCATCGGGGCACACATTTATCTCGTGCCCTCATTGGTCATGTGCGCGTTCGTGTGTGTTGGGGGAGGGGCTCTATAAGGAAGTGGCAGATTTTCTCCGGTTGTGTATTTTCAAATTCTAGCGATCTCGAGCCGGTGTCAGTACCAGATGTGTTCGGGCTACCAGATCATGGATGTATAATAAGAACTGGATCCAGCGTGGGAGGCGGGGCCTCATTCATTCCTATGAGAGTTGCTCATTAGCGCATGATGATAAAATGGCCCAACTTTTGAGAGAGTGAAACGTCACAGATTACCCGGCATGCCTGAGAAGTACCCGTATGTGCGCTCATAGCGCATGCGCAACTTTAACCAACATGCTCGTTCACATCAAGCACGTCAATTTGCGTACACGTAACAGCACCGTGCGCTCATGACAGCATGGTAATGGCTTGTTATTATGCAGTTAGCAGCTAGCGGCTAGCTAGTAATTATGCGAATGTACACATCAATCGTTATGTACTTCTATTATGCTGTAACAGGATCTAGTGATATCCAACAGAGCTTCATTTAGCATGAAAGAATTATTGCACTGTATATATATATATATATATATATAAGAAGCTACAGGAACGTTAATCTACGTCGGTAATATTAACTTTATTTAATACAACATTTACGGTACAAGATTTACATCATACAGCCCATGTAGTATAATATTTTACAAATGATGAATTACAGCAAACATGTGTAATATATCCATTATTACAGCTCCGTGGGCTGGCAGTAAGGTGATATGGGTCCGTTGTTATTGTGCATCCATGGGTAAAGAGAAACTCATGTAGTGCTGAACACGTAACATGAACGTGCCGGGCAGCGCGGTCCCGTGGGTTAGATGCGCGTTCATAATGCCGAGGGAAATAACTCTCAGAATAACGTTATTAGCACATTTTTACAACTTGAGGAACGAATGTTTTTAATAAGGGCTATACAGACCACTCTTTCCCCATGTAAGTCAATGGGAAAAAGTGTTTCCGGGCCTGGCAACCAAACGGATGTGCAGTACCGCCGTTTGGCCAGCACGAATATTTCCATCTGAGTCCGGCGCACTTCCTGAGGGCTTGTGTCACTACCCGATCCGTCCCCCTGCCCGATCGGTACTGCGCATGTGCGAGATGGTCCGGAAGTCCGGACGGCAACCCAAGATGGACACTTGACACAGTGGCTTTTAGCAAAGCTCAAAAAGAAAACTCGAGAGAGATGAGTTATTGTTGTTACAACGTGACTTCACTATTATTTAACAACTCTTTTTATTGGGTTCTTTTATTTGGGGTTAAGTACATTGTCAGAATAAGTGAGAAATGGATTTAACTTCTGTTAGACAGCTATCATACTGAATACATATGTACTGTGAATGTATGCAAAAATGTATGGCATATGGCTGTCTAACAGAAGTTAAATTCATTCCTCACTTATTCTGACAATGTACTTAACCCCAAATAAAAGAACCCCATAAAAAGAGTTGTTAAATAATGGTGAAGTCACGTTGTAATAACAATAACTCATATCTCTCGAGTTTCCTTTTTGAGCTTTGCTAAAAGCCACTGTGTCAAGTGTCCATCTTGGGTTGCCGTCCGGAGTTGTCCAATATGGCGGACCATCTCGCACATGCGCAGTACCGATCGGGCAGGGGGACGGATCGGGTAGTGACATTGACAGTAGAGGCTTCTCAATACTCAAATTTCCCCTCCTCAACTCCTCGGTCCTCCGGTAGTGACCCGGAAATGAATTTCAGCGCGCCATTTTGAAGGACGTCTCATTTCTCTAAATGCACACCGAGGACCGAGGATCGAGTGTCGAGGAGGCTCTCTGGAGGAGCTATAACCGAGGATACACTGATGGTTCCTCCACGGCTCCTCCGCGGATGCATTTCCGGGAACGGTGGAGGCGTGACGCACGGCCAGACTTATCTCAGCCAATGACAGCTCTGCATGCATCCCCTGGATATTATTTTAGAAACTGCTCTCATCGCAACGCGATGTTTACAGCGAGAACAGCTGTGAGGCCCGTGCAGAAAGCAGAGCAGTGTGTAAAATATATATCACTCAGTATAACAGACCTACTCTCTTTATTTGCTTTAGTTTAGTAGATATCTACAAAGAGTCGATATTTTTCTAAGACCATTTAGTGCTTCACATAATAAAATACACAACGGCTGTAGCCTGATTATGCGTTAGGAGCTGTAGGTGTGTGTGGTACAGTGTCGGTGCGTGTTGTAGGCTACAGTGTGTAGGTGTGTGTTGTACAGTGCGCAGATGCGGCGGACAGACAGGTCTCAGTTGGTTTGGTGTCCTCTGCTTACTTTTAATACTTGCAAATACAACTTTTGGCCCGTAATTTCAATTCCCCATTTCAGCGACCAGAGAGAGGGGGGGGGGGGGATATATCCAGTCTCTGATTGTGTTACGTTATTATGAGAGTGCTCTCATACTTTAAATTGCATATATTTATATAAATATATTTGTGTGTGTGTGTCCGCATCTGTAGCCTGTTATTGTCTCATTATACCGCACTCTCAATGAATTAAAAGTACATATGTGGGGGAACAATGTTCAGCTGATCTAACACAGAGATGATAAAATATGAGAAAACACTCGCCAGCTGATGCAGCTGTTGCCACGTAATAATGAACGGACGTCGCTTTAATATGACCGCTCAGAGGAGAGGAGTTCTCATTTCTTTAAACGTCAGCTGCTTCCCCTCCTCTCTCCTCGGTCCTCCGCTCGCATCTCCTGTGGGCGGGTCTAAGTATCGAGGAGGGGAGTCGAGGAGGGGAGTCGAGGAGGGGAAATTTGAGTATTGAGAAGCCTCTAGTGACAGCTTGTAGCAGATATGTTCGGGTATATTTCCGTCGCACCCGTCATACGTCATATCCGTCTACTCACCTCCCTCTGCTCCCAGCGCTCTGCTGCTACACACCGGCCGTCTGCGGAACTGCAGCCGGAGGAACTCGGGACAGCTTGTTATGTGTGGGGCGCTATGGTGGGGTCCCATGTACTTGTGCACATAAATAATGTTTCTAATTATTTACAATTAAAAAATATATATATTCTGCGTTACTTTAGCCAACACTTTTATAAGGCCACTAGATTAGATAATTACGAAATGTGTAGATAGCATACATATCTTTCAGGTTGTTATTTTGTCATTATGTTTCATGTTTTATTTACCTTTTAGTATTTTTATATAGTATCTGAACTTTGGAGAGGAGTTGGGAGACACACGACACATCAAATCACATCTACAGATCAAGACGAAGCGAATGGAAGTACTCGTAGCGTGTGAAAATGTTTGTGAAAAACGTGTGCAAAGTCTCTAAAAACGGAGCAGTGGCTGTGATGCTAGCTTTGCAGCTAGCGGTTAGTTGTTGTTGTTGTTGTTTGAAGTTGTTGCTATGGAAACAACATGACGGAGAAAAAATTAATATCTTCTACATAATAACGAACAAAGTAAAGAATGAAGTGTAGGCTATGCCTGTTTGAAGTTGTTGCTATGGAAACAACATGACGGAGAAAAAGTATAATCTTCTACATATAATAACGGACAAAGTAAAGAATGAAGTGTCGGCTATGTTTAAATGTTCGGAATTTGACCATCATGGCCCTCTTGAGTTGCCGTAAAATATGACGGATATGACGGATGACGGTTGGAACACATCTGGTACCCCGAACACATCTGGTACCTACACCGGTTTCTCAAACTTACCTACCCCACCTTTAACTAAAGGGAACAATCAATTTGACACAGCTGAAGCTCTGGCCTTCCTTAAAAACTAATTAATACATTTAATAAAAATCACAGTTGTATTACACACAATGCACTGTTTTTTGAGAACAAAAATTCGTAACTAATGTAATTTTTACATTCTGACGAAAAATAAAAATGATTATGAATACAAATAAAATAAAAGAAGCCTCCCGTGAGTTACTACAAGCTATAAAGTAGATTTTAAAAACGTTGTATAGAATAAAAGCTCACTGCGGGACGTTGTCGAAATGCGTGTGTGCACCACGACAAAGGAGCCTCATTCACTTTACATTGGGTTGTTTGCGTGGTGCAGACATGCAAATGTGGCAGAATGCGTGCGTGGTGGAGTCACGCGTGACTGGTGAGATCAGGTTGTTTTGTTATTGTGTGTGTGTGTGTGCACCTTTTGGGCTGTTTTCAAAGTGTGTGTGTGTGTGTGTGTGTGTACCTTTTGGGCTGTTTTCAAAGTGTGTGTGTGTGTGTACCTTTGTTGCTGTTCTCATGGTGTGTTCGGTGGAGATCGTTGATGGAGTCCACCGAATGAAGCTCGATCTCGGTGAGATCTCTTTCGCTGACCCTGTAGAACTGAGGGGTGGTCTGGGAGGACGGGGGCCTCGACATCTCGCCTCTTCAGGGATGGACAGATGGCGCTTCACTCGTCACAACTTCTTTCCACCGAATGTCTGCTATGTAAGCTATGTAATATTCTTAGAGGCGTGCTTTGCAGCTCCCCACAGTAATGTCTTTCAAAGCCATAAGAGACAACTTCTTTAAAAAAGAAAAAAAACATCCATTAAGATGGTGTGTGAGGGAAGCTCTGAAGACACTGCCTCGGATACTGCAGATGCCCTATAGTCTACTCTTGACTGACCAAAACATGGAATGGATTGAATGTTTGGATCTGGTTTCATTTAATATAAATATAAAATATTATGTCGGTAAATAATATAAATGAGGATATGACGGGTTGGTCCTAAAAGAGAAAGGAGGGGAAAAAGTCAATATATTCTAAGGATACAATGAAAAGAGAATTATGTTGTATCTGTGTGTAAGACAAATCAATGGTTTGAAAAGTTATTTATCAGAGTTATTTATAGAGCTGATTGTCAAAACCATAAACGCACAAAATTGCTGGAATTTGAATCCATGACCAAAGGACATGACAGAGCAGGCCCGGCTCCAGGATGAAATGACTGAGGGGGCTGTTAAAAAATCCGAGGGGGCGATTTCTTTTTCACAACAACGAAAAATACTGGCAATGTAATGAATTGACACACCAAGCTTTTTTCCTTCTCACTGCTCTACAGTCTCTTTGCTTCTTTATTTTTATTCCGGATTGTCCCCTCTCATTCTGTTCTTTTCCTCTGATCTTTAATAATAGATAGTACATTATTAGATGGCTGCACTTTGGTTAACAGACTAACATTGATTTCCACAATTTATAAATGGACAGGCTCTGTAATTATAGCATAACCTGTTCTCCTCTATCCCTTAACTCGTCTTCCTATACAGATTTACTTACATCTAGTCAGGATTAAAGAAACATTAATCTGGTTGATTTTTTATATTCAGGATTGAATGTTCAAATCAAGGCCTAAAACCTGGCATTTCATAAGAAAGTGACTAATATATAAACCAAATGTAATATTGGATCAAACACTACACCAAATGGACAGACACAGATCAAAAATTAAAATAAAGTCCCCTAGTTTGTCTCTAGAGTCTAACTGCCATGAGAAAAACGATTTTAATGTTCCACAATCCGTCACTAGATGTCGCTCATTGTACCAATACGGTTGATATAATACATAACATATTATTATTCTAGTATAAGGGCTCGCTTTGGCAGAAACCTGAGCCATACAGGCAGCCCTAAATAATAACAAGTAACCATCATGTGTGGTGCTATTTGTAGTTGTCTGTCTTATTTTTTGTTGATTTCATATTGTTTTCACAGTGCTGTAAAATGAATTTCCCCCTGGGGACAATAAATCTAATCTAAACTAATTTTATATTCAATCCCACACTTAGCGATTGAGAACATAAATTCGTAACTTACCTCGTTTAAAGCACTTTTGTTGTAATACTATGGATTTAGTTGACACTACTAGCCGAGTTTCTTTAGTCCAATATTTCGCGGGCAGGTACATTGCATTAGAAGTAGAAGAAGAAGAGGTAGAAGAAGAAGTTACAAGAACTAAAGAAAGTGAAAACATTTACATTTCTGGGAATATGGCTGGACGAGAGAGTCACATGGAGTACTCACATTGATAAAGTAGTAGATACATGTAAAAAGGTTTTAAATGTTATGAGGTGCTTGGCAGGCACTAAGTGGGGGGCTGATAAAGCTGCTTTGAGGAACGTATACACAGCCTTAATTAGATCAGTCATAGAATACGGACTAATAGTGTATGGTTCAGCTGCATACTCTTCTCTTCACAAATTAGAGTCCAGGCACAAGCACTAAGGATATGCTGTGGGGCAGTCAGATCTACACCAGTGTCGGCACTTCAGGTAGAGGTTGGAGAAATACCGTTAATTGTTCATTACTGGGCAAATCTACAGGGCCATAAAGATACTCACCCTACTAAACAAACTGGAAAAACAAGTTGGGAAAGTAACAAAATTAAAAAAGAAAGTGTTTGTGTTTCGGAATTATGTAAGGAATTCAAAGTTAAAGAATGGAATATTAGTCCGGAGGTGTTGTTTTCAGCTGTTCCACCATGGTTGCTGCCTCAACCTGTAGTAGATTTATCCTTATTGAAACGGTTACATTCAATGAAAAGTAAAATCAATGTGCAGGCTTACGTGAACACTGTTCTCCATGAACAATATGGGCAGTTTATACAAATATTTACTGATGGATCCAAAAATCCAGAAAATGGTCAAACTAGTTGTGCATTTTATGTTCCTGAGTTAAAGGTCAAAGTGGGAAAGCGAACGAGTGATCACATTGCAGTATATACAGTAGAGATGATGGCTATCTCACTAGCACTTCAGTGGGTAGAGGAAACACAGCCAATGCGAGTGGTCATTTGCTCTGACTCTAGGGGCCTATACTACGAAGCTGGTTCAACCTAACCTGGATATGTTTGAGTTAGCCGGTTGGCCTAATCCAAAACATACGCGCTCTCGCTAAACGGTCCTACGACACGGGTTATCAAGTGGATCGCTCAAGCCAGCCGTGTCCTATCTAGTTAGGTGCGCGTTCACATGAAAGGGGTGGTATTTGGAGCATTCGACCAATCACAAACATGGAGAAGCGTACTGACAGCGCAGCGTCATACTTCCTGAATGAAAAGTCAACTATAATATTAGACATATGAAGAAGTTAAATTAAATATCCATGACTTAAACACTTTATCCAGGATCAAAGCCACATAGCTGCACCTGCAAGGTGAATACAGCTGGTAAAAGTGTTTGAATGCGTACATTAACAGGTTTATGATATCACTGCCCCGTCTCTAAGACACGATCTGACTTTAATTACATTTGACTCGAGAGTGTTTCGTCAACTTAATGTGTTGCTTAAAATAATACTTCTGCATACAGTATGTGACACTGTGAGTGTTGCACGGCCAGATACGGCTCAGCTGACTCAGATAAGTAAATATATGATACATTATGAAGTGATATGCCGCGGACTGTACTTAATGTTACTCTGATCCGGTTACTTATGTCGTGGCAGATATTTAAGTAAGCTTTCTTAACGCTAATGTTATAATAGTCAGATTGCTCTGAAGATGGGAGGTGATATTCTATTAATGTTCACGTTCACACAGTCGGTGATTTTTGCCGGCCGTCTTTCCTGCAACGGCAGCTTTTCTGTATTTCCTTTCTCCTGTAATATGACTTGATCGCTTTAAACTCCGCACACTGAGCTCTGATTGGTCAGCAGGCAGTGCTTTCACTGAGTTGAGCTCTTAGCCTGCAACCTAACCTGGTCCCGACCAGGTTAGCCGCTAAGCATAAGTTACCATGGAGATCTAGCCTGCTAAAAAGAGAACCAGCTTCGTAGGACCGGAAAGCCGGAGTTTTCCCTGAATTTAGCCGGCTAAGCGAAAATCCTGCTTCGTAGTATACCCCCCAGCTCTGGAGAGTATAAACAACTTCTCTTCAGAATGCCGTCAGGATATTTTACATGACATTTTACACATCATGTTTAGGTTAGTTCATTTGGGAATTGTTGTTCAATTTGTGTGGGTTCTGTTAGAAATTAAAATCAATGTTGATATGGCGTAATTTGAATTAAATACACTATTTAATTTAAATCAGTTTTATTCTGAAAAACCTGAAGTTCACTAACTATTAACTTAATACTTTTATTCTGAAAATGCTTCATTTCCGGTTAGCATTAGCATGTGGCGAAATGCTGCATTTTGAAACTATAATCGAAGGTGAAATGACATGTGGTGTTGTACATTGAGCACACTGGGGTTAGCACTCATTTATTGCCGCTGAATAACGTTTATTAGGGAATGTTTAAATAACCACAGACACCAGAATGATGTAATTTAACAATACAACAAGGCAGGAATTGCATTGGACCCGCCCCTGACGACGTCGGCCAATAGGAGAAGACCTCAGATGACAACAGGAAGAGGTAGCAAGATTCCAGGACATGATGGCAGATAGACAGAGAAGAGAACAAGAAGAAAAAAGAACTCAAAGAAAACGCCGGACAAACTACTCTCCTGACTATTCCAATGGACAGGGAGATGAAAATGACGACAGCGGAAACGAGCAACATTACCCTGGGACATGCCCCAACACTAAAAGAACCAAGACCGGTGCACACACCTCCATGCCATTGATAGTGGCTGGAAGAAGAGGATTTCAATACCAACCATGGACTCACAGGGACATGGAAGCATTAGTGTCAAAGCTACCTCCACTCACGAAAGGAGGTCAGAAGTGGGTGAATGATCTGGAGCGATACACAGCCCAAGACCACCTGTGCTTGGGAGACATGAGAGCCCTGCTTGGACGGATAGAAGGAAGATTAGGGGCAAGAGCAGTAGATTCCGAGGCCAATTGCACAAATGACCCAGATGAAACTCCATTCAACTACATCAGGTCGAATTATTGGGCTGCTATTCGTCACATCTACCCGACAACACGCAGTTTACATGCTCTCAGCAGCTTGAAGAAGGAGCCGGGCGAAAACATGCATGCATTCTTGAAGAAATGTGAAGAAGTGTGGGAGGCTAGCACGGGTGAAAGACATGATCTTTCTCCAGCTATTGAAATGGTGTGGAAGAACTCGGTCATTAAAGCCCTTCCTCTAGCAGTGCAGGCACGTCTGGAAGAAGTGGTGGGATTGGACAATAAACCCGCTGAACAATGGAGACAACATCTCATTCACCACGATAACAGACACCAGGCAGAAAAAACGGGACTTGATGAGGACGATAAAATCCAAGCAAGGAGACTCGTGAAGCTACAAATAGCTGAGAAAGATACCGAAGCTAATAAAAACAAGAAAGCGGCAAGGCAAATGGCAACTAAAGCAGAAGTCCCAATGAAAAGTTAGAGACATCTTGAAAATCATAGTTGAAATCGTGAATGAATAAGGAATGGCGCTCCGCATATGCTGAATTACCTCTGAAAAGACTCTGCAGAGCACGACATGGCCAAAAGACCCAGACCAAATGACCTTTGACCCTGACTGACAGTGTGACAAAAGCACTGTCCATGACTGACTCTGGGGTGTACCTGACTTGACAACCAGACGGTGTGAGTGTGAATGAATGCCGGCATGTGATCAGTGTAACTGCATGATTCTAAAACAATAACTAACCAAGCATGTTTTTTGACTAACATATTATTTTGGAGCTCCAAGGGAAACGAGAGGTTTCCTAAAAATTCCACAAAAGGGGAAACCGCACATGTGTCCCGTTTCTAATCTACTTGATATTTTACTCCCACAGGAGTTGGCGGTTTGCAAATGTAAAACTCAAACTAAAATCTGAAGGACGGAGAGAAACACTTATTTTCACTGAAGTGTTTAATGTGGAAATGATGATAATGGATGTAAAATTGTAAATAATGTTTGTTATGACCCTAACCAATATTTACCTGACAGTTTTTTACCCCTCCTCATTACAGGGTTTTGTTACACATGAGTTCATGTGTAAAAAGAGGGGAGTGTGTATAATGTATAATGTCAACATGGCTGTAAAATTCACAATTTAAATTTTTCTTTTAAGGATTGACAGAAACCTACCGCCCCAACCCAGATGTTCAAACTGAGCATTGAATGATAGTTTTAGAATTAACCTGCTCATATCTGGGGATAAAATACTGTTTGATGGATGATGAATGTTTCTAATATTGATTGAGTTATAGCAGGTAACACAGATGCAGAATCAGTGGCCAAGGGGCTACCAGAGAGATGTAATTCCAGAATGGAATACCGAAGAAGTTGACCTGTGATAATGAAACAATTTTGTAATATTTTAACAGGTATTAGAGTAACTGAGGTTTGAAATGTAGAAAGAACATATTACAGTTAAGCTAAAACATAGTAATGTAATGAGACCGAATTTAATTTAGACAACATCTTGTAACTAGCCTGTTAAAGAATTAGAAGTAAAAGCCATAGACGTTATTGTTTAGTTCATTATGGGGATATACATTTAATTTTATTTCATAATAAAAAGACATTTGATGAAAGTATGTTGGAATTCTGTATTCATTTTTCAGCTTGATAATAGACAGGTGGAAGCCGTATTGCCAGGTGCAATCGATGGGATTTCTGCACACGGTCCAAGCAGAGAATGACGTACCTTACAGGACAGATACACTCAGGAAATCATTCACTCTGACAGCATCATGACTTTAGTTGTTTTTGAATCCATAATGAAATTGTATTACATAACGTTAGTGTGTGTCTTTACCACAAACAGGAATAGTTCATTGTTATATTTAGATTTGAGAAAGATTACAAGGATTTTATTTAGTTCACCATGAAGATGTTTTTTGTTTGTAACATATGCCCAGCAGAGATTCAGAAATTACACCAGAGACACAGTAGAAGTAAATAAAGAGTAATATTTAGCTATTTTCAGATAGTTTAATCCTTCTTATACTTTGTATACAAGTGCCTTTACACCAGATACAGTAAGAAGATGATTTATGATGTGAAAGGAGGGAGTTAGACGTTTTCCATACCAAGCTAATTGCTGCTATTTTACGAAGTGACATTAAAGGTTTAAGCTAGAAGTTATGCACAAATGAAAAACTTCATAGTTATGAGGAATATGTATTATTTGTTTTTTACTTTTATGAGTTATGTACCATGCAATGTTCGGATGAAGAACTCATTGATTTCAATATTATTTACATACCTTAAAAGGTATGTAAGGAGGGATTGTTAGAAATTAAAATCAATGTTGATATGGCGTAATTTGAATTAAATACACTATTTAATTTAAATCAGTTTTATTCTGAAAAACCTGAAGTTCACTAACTATTAACTTAATACTTTTATTCTGAAAATGCTTCATTTCCGGTTAGCATTAGCATGTGGCGAAATGCTGCATTTTGAAACTATAATCGAAGGTGAAATGACATGTGGTGTTGTACATTGAGCACACTGGGGTTAGCACTCATTTATTGCCGCTGAATAACGTTTATTAGGGAATGTTTAAATAACCACAGACACCAGAATGATGTAATTTAACAATACAACAAGGCAGGAATTGCATTGGACCCGCCCCTGACGACGTCGGCCAATAGGAGAAGACCTCAGGTGACAACAGGAAGAGCAAGCAAAAGATTGACCTCTTCCTCCGGCTGACCCGGACTGACCGGACGCATGGGGAGAGCCGCACTCCACTCGCACATTTCATGTTGTACACCACCGCATCTTTTGTGTAATTAAATGCTGTTAACTTTTATAAGCTTCCCTTGACTCTTTTCAGTCTCTCCTGCCTTCAGGGCTATATAATTCACTAACAGTTCCAGCGCATGTGGGTATTAGAGGGAATGAGGTAGTGGATCAACTGGCAAAATGTGATTTGAAAGCAAAGCAGATTGATATTATGGTATCATCAGTAGAGCAGAAGTCAAATCTGTTACAAAAGTTGTTATCAAGCAACAATGTCAAAAACTATGGGACAGTAACACCAAAGGAAGACATTTAAACCAGATACAAAGGGAAGTAGGAACGGGAAGCACTTGGGGGAGTAGTAGAAGAGAACAGAGCATTAACAGCAGGATAACATTGGGTCACTCTGGATTCAACTCAACAATGCATCTGATTGGAAAACATCCAAATGGCAATTGTGATGGTTGCCAACAACCAGAGACAATACATCATGTATTTTTTAGCTGCCCGGATTATAACAGACAAAGACTCATTCTGAAAACTGCACTTGAACAACATAATATCAAGGACATGGATTTCAAGTCAATATACGAAAGTAAATCAAGAAATGAAGTCAACAAGCTGATCTTCAAGTTCCTCAAAAACACTGGTCTGAGGACAAGGATTTAATATGAACATTTAATAAATCAAGAGTAGGTGGCGATATATGCTCCAAGTGGAAGCGATTCGCCATTAAAGAAAAAAGAAGAAGAAGTAGTAAGAAATACGCTAACGCTACAAACAGGCACAACACTGTTACTCTGTTTTTACTGACATATAACATTTGATTTCACCTTGCTCTATTTTTTTTAACACACGTTCAAAAACAGGAACATTTATGGGAGTTTCAACCGGGTACCGGCCACCGAAAACGGGGGCTTTGCCCGGAAAACGGGGACGTTTTGGTCACCCATCCCACTGTATTTACAGCTAAGCACACGCGCTAACATTAAGACGACAAGCTCACTTGAGGCTTTTGTACACGTTTCTTGACTGCCGGCCCACATATCTGATCCAAACATAGTAACGTGTGTTGGGGAAAATAATTATTTAAAGTTATTTAATAATTGTGACATTTATTATACTTTTTGATGGATGAATGATGCTCAAAGTGAGGGGGCAAAGAATACAACTGAGGGGGCAATGCCCCCTTTTGGCCCCTCGTGGCGCCGGGCCCGTGACAGAGTCTAATCTAATGAGTAATGACTAACTCAATGAATGAATGATTAACTAACTCATTACCTGACTGTACTACAGACACTGTGTAGCAAACCATAAAACAAGAGGACTGTTCTTCTGTCCCCCACTTACCGTCTGTTACAACAGGAGCAGTGTTGGGTTTTATATGCGTCTGATTGTTTGTTCTTGTCAGTCTGCCGCTGTTCTCTTTCACACGGTCTCCTCACACTCTGACACCCGATTACCAAAACATGTATCTGCACAGGAGCAGAAACATTAGATATCCAAGGTTATCCAGGAGCCACACAGTGAAGTAATCCAACCGAACTCAAATGATATCCCAACATTCATTTCCAGTCAAATCCTCGATGTTAGAAAGCAACAGGGAAACTCCGGCTCTTGCCTTCTTGTGAATATGTGTGTGTCACTGAGCAACTGCCGACTACCCCCCCCCCCCACCTCCTACTAAGTTTGACTTTGTTTGTATGTATGTTCTGATTTAGCCCACCATAGCTGTCCTGCGCCAACCCCCTCCCAAATAAATGCTCCTGTACATACCCAACCCTGCAGGCCCTCAAGGCCCAAAATAGCAGCAGAGCTTGGGGTTATTAATAGTTCCTCAGGCCAAAGGATGACTTAATGATCTAGGTCAGTGCTTCTCAAAGTGTGGTCCGCGGACCACTGGTGGTCCGTGAGCGCCCCCTAGTGGTCCGTGAGTATATTGGTAACATTTCACATTTGAAATAAATAAATAAATTAAAGTTTTCCGCACTCTCGCGGGAATATCTCTGCAATGGAGCGAGCTTAAGTTTCACTTTCTATTGCATGATATAGCCCAGCGCAACACCTTCATCACACATGTTGCCACTTGTTTGTACCATCTTCAGGTGATTTGTAGTCTGTTCTAAAAAAACGATGTGTTTTTGGATATTTGTGGAGTTAGGTGGTCCGCGAGTGTTTTGTTATTGGTTAAGTGGTCCTTGGTATGAAAAAGTTTGAGAAACACTGATCTAGGTGGAGGGCATGATGGGGTCCATTGGGATAAACACACACACAAATACTTACATGGACAAATGTCATTGAGAATAAGCTAATTAGCAATTCTGACCTGCTACTATTTACAATGTGTCTGTCATTCCCTCTGTCTGTCCTTTGGACTTCCATATGTTGCGACCTATTAGTCTAATGATTTGGTGCTGAATTGGCGTATGTCATTCGGACTAGCTTTGGACCACATTATGCAAACCTGGTCCATTTTTGTTCACCAAGTTTGACCTTGTATTATAATCTTTTTTTCCTAATATTGTACATCTGTTTTACTCTAACTATTAGGCCCACAATAAACACTTAAATGTGAAGTGGAGATCGTGTAAAGTGTTTACAAACCTTAAAAAATAAATAAAATCCAACCATATACTGCTACTGGATATGCAACTTAAGAATAAGGCGAAGTAGAAGTTCCTAAAACTGAAATGAAAGATACGTTTAGGAAGCTACCTGAAGACACACTTGGGAGAAGTACTCAGATATTGTACTTTAGAAAAAATAGAAGTAGCCTACTAGAGTGTAGGAATACTCAGTTACATGTAAACGCCATGCAATCAAAAATGTTACTCAAGGAAAAGTACAAACATATACTTAAAGTACCGACAGTAAAAGTATACTCATTATGCAGATTGGTCCATTTCAGAATAATATATGATTAGGCTATGTTTTGATTTTAATTATTGATGCATTAAGTGTTATCAAAGCTGGCTAGTTTTAATGGCTGATGATGTGAATGTTACTCCAGGTGTAACTAAAGTCTTATTTAAGTGTTGATTATATCATGATTGATTGATTGATTGATTATATCACACATTACTAAACAAAATATACAAAGTAACTAAATGTATTAAATACATGTAGTGGAGTAAAAGTACAAGATTTACCTCTGAATTGTAGTGGGGTAAAAGTAGGCTACAAATCGCTCACAATTGCTTACTTAAATGTACTTAGTTACTTTACACAACTGCATTTAACTATACTAATACTATGGCTCTTCTTATTTTTATGGTATGATCCTGGGCCTGGGACATTATGCCTAAAATCAATCTTTGTATTGATCTGTTGAAGAGCATTTACGAGTGTGAACTGTTGCAGGGCAAACTACATTTCCCACAAGGCTTTGCTCCTTCCTCCATACGTTCCCTTCATGTGTTTTTGCCAGAAGTGCAGGAATTCCAGAGTGAGTGCTGCTCAGAGTTTAGTAACAGCGGAACTGTTCCCCTATCATCCAGCAGCGTGTTTGTGATAGACTTCCGCGGGGACTCGGGTGCATGATGTGGGCTCGGTTGCTAGTTGGGGTGGGGGGCTCGGGGCTCGGGCTGCGGGCTTCCAGGGACCTCCGGGGTCTGCTGCGGGTCGGGGGAGCTGCATGTGCGGGGAGGAGGCAGGCTTCAAGCGGAGAAGTAAGTGCCCAGTGAAGGGTCACTGCACGGTATCGTTACAACTTATCCGGAGTGCATATGCGTTGTTTTTTAACTGATTTCTGGGTGGACGATGATGTTTTGTGTCATGTTATCAGTACAACATTCCTATTATGGGTAGCCTACAACTGAATATTGTACATATCTGTCGCCCTTTTGTTGTTTTTTAATAAGATATCACTGTTATACTCGTATAAGAGTTGTGTAAGAGTTGTAGTCATGATAGCCTATGATTGTCCTCAGTTAAGTATTTACCTGGATCATATTTGAGATTTAGTTTTTCAGATACATTGTGCAATCGATTTTGGAGCTGTGTTGTCTCTGGCATTTGCTCATATAAAACTCAGAATAAATCACTGTCTCCTTCAGTGTTACTGCATAGTACAATAACAACATGAGAGTGTGTCACAGCAGCAGTCAGGTCATGCAGACATAATGTACATCTGTCCCAGCAGACTGCCATCCTGCCTGCTTCACTTCACTGAGCTGCACAACGTGATTTTATTACAACCGAGTGACTGATTCTAGCATCTAGTCAGCATGTCTCTGTTACTCGATGAGGAGCTGGGAAATGAGACAGATGCACACATGCATTCATTCAGCAACGTCTTCACTCATTTGAACTAGCACTCACTGAGGCAAAATGTTTTTATTTATTTATACTTCTAATATAAGGTTCTTATTTGTGTAGTGTGTCCATTTTCTTTACTGTCATATACACATGATATGTATACTAGGATTTATCTTAGAGTTCTGCACAAAGCTAAGAGGGTAAAAAGAGTAAAGTCCATGACTAGTAGTTTATTATGTGTGTAACTTACAACCAACACAACCACCTTTCTTATGTTCATTCAAATGAATGAATGACTTTGGACTTGAACAGCTTCGTAAATAACAATTGAGTGTTACGTAAAGTGTGTCGCACTCTGCCCCATAATGCTTTTCTGCTGCTGTGCTGATAAGCCCCCTAAACTGGTGGGTTCAAAGGTCATAAGTAAAGAAAAGACCATAGTGTAGAAAGGATTCACCTGTCTTTTTTCAAATGTATTTATTAGAAACAGTCTCATAAATTCTACAAACATCACTGGGATAACATTTAAACAATGTAGATATTTTTAAAATCCTTATTGTTGCTCTGTTTAAGATGCATAAGTTCAACCATTTAGTATTATAATTATTATATCAAAATTCACTTTGTGTGTTAACTGTGTTTCTATTTATGTGTACACTCAGTAAAGAGTTTATCTCCCGCAGGAAGCCTTGAAGAAGACCCCGCTGTTTGACTTCCACAGGGAGCAGGGGGGGAAGATGGTGGGGTTTGCAGGCTGGAGTATGCCTGTTCAGTACAAAGACAGTCACATCGCCTCTCACATGCACACCAGAGAGCACTGCTCCATCTTCGACGTCAGCCACATGCTGCAGGTGGGACGAGTACACAAGGGCACACACAAATACCCACACTACACAAAGTGAACACAGGTTAATAAATACAAGCTCACATCATCAAAATCAAGATATGGAGTTTGTCTATTAGATTTGATCCACGAATGTACCCAAAGAAACATTGTCATTGCTGCATTCAACTATATTCTTTTGTTTTTTCTCTCTCAGACCAAAGTCCACGGCAAAGACAGGGTGAGGTTCATGGAGTCTCTAGTCGTTGGAGATATTGCAGAGCTCAAGGACAACCAGGTGAGATGGAGGATTGGTTCATTTTGACTGACCCTTTTTGACCACATAGACATGTTTGTAACTGTTTAAGTTGATATGGGGAACTTGATTGCAAACAGTGGGGTATTCAAACATTCATTTTGACTGTGTAATACCTTTGAGTTCACTATTCACTCTCATTTTAGCTCTAAACAACGCCAAATATCTTGCTCCTTAGCTGCTAAATGCTCCATTATGTTTTCCAATCATTATTACCTGCGTCTGTTTGGTAGTGTAAAGTGGCTCTCTCAAAACAATGCAGTAAAGCTGCCTGCATGTAGACCAAAACTATGAGCTGAAAAACTCTAAAATACTCTTTGGAGCTGAGGGCAACTTCTGAGTCTGGTGATTGTAGCTTTTCCCAATGAAAAGATAGTACATGTATTAAGTAAACAAATATTTTATAACACTTACAAGGTCCTTTTATGGTAAGGACAGTTCAGGATATGCTTAATGCCGCAGGACGATTAGAAAACTACACTTTTCTTAACTCAATTTCCAGACAGATCTTTGTGTAATTTTCCACCATTTTGTGCATTTAAAGCAATTTACACAGAAATCACTATGAGTTACAGAAAAAGAAAGTACAGGCAACCTAATATATAAAAACAATCAGGCCAGCAAAAGCAGATACATACAACACAATAAGCTACTGCAGATACAGTAAGATCTTTAAAAAAGAAATAACAGACAGTATTATTGAACATAAAAAGAGACATAGGATGATTGGATAATCTGACACACATTTATTGCAAACAGAGCATAAGTAAGTAATGTGTTCACCCACTCAACTTTTTCTCTCCCCCTCCCTCACCCCCAGGGCACACTGTCCCTCTTCACCACGGAGAAAGGAGGGATTATTGATGACCTCATCGTGACGAGGACAGACCAGGGCTACCTGTACGTCGTGTCCAACGCGGGCTGCGCCGACAAGGACTCGGCTCGTATGAAGGTAAAAGCAGACCGAGGTGTGTGTAGACAGACAGGTTGGGATTGTAGTACACTGATGTGTGTGTGTGTGTTTATTTATTTCCTTTAGGTCAGGCTGGTAGAGTTCAAAGCTGCAGGTCTTGACGTGGATATGGAGTTCCTCGATGATTCACTGATTGCTGTGCAAGGTAAAAAATGCTTCCTTACTTTATTCCTTTCCTTTAGCATTCTGTTGATCTTTCCCTCTATCCTTCTGTTTAATTCCTCTCTTTCACCAGTTTTTGTTCAGTTACATTCTTTGCCCCATAATGAACCATTTTCTATCATTTTTGAGCTCCTCTGTGTCTGGCTCCCCAGGTTGCAGTACATAGTTTATTAGTTGAGTTGTGTGTTGTCAGGTCCGTCCATGGCTCAGGTGCTCCAGCAGGGCCTGAAAGAGGACCTCAGTAAGCTGACCTTCATGAACTCCACATTGGCCACTGTGTTCGGTATCCCCGGCTGTAGGGTCACCCGCTGTGGATACACCGGAGAGGACGGGGTGGAGGTGAGCATTGCTCTTTTTTTCTGACAGTGACATTGAGCAAATAATACGATAATGAAGTTATACTTTCACACATTTGTAGATGTTCCCTCTGAATGTGTCCATCAGATTTCTCTGTAAGACATATCTCTCAGAAACACAATATTGAACCTGATGGTGGCAGCAGAGGAGAAATCAAGGGAAAACCAGTTGGATCTTAAAGACAGGATTAGGATGTGTGCAAAATTAGAGCACATTATTTAAGACTTTCAATACAATATTATGATGGCCAAAAGAGTTCACAATAGCAAATGATATCGATAGAAAATGTAAATAATCTTAATAATAATTGATCAGTCAAATTCATTTGTGTGTTTTGTCAGTTTTCTGCAAATTAATGGCACTCAAAATACAAATGTGAGGAGTTGGAGATTTTTTAACCCTAACAGAGAAAGTAAGAAACAGAAGGAAACTTTCACGAGACGCTTAATTATTCACGCAATATTATCATGTGTGCATTATTAGCATGTCTTATTGTTATTTCATTTAATAAACATCACAGATATTAGTCAATTATGGTAAATCGTTAAACACCCAATACAAATATAAGAATCATTGGTGAATATACAAATTCAATACTAAGATCATTTGGAAATATATACAAGTATAATAATGACAACATTTTCTATTAGAACCGTATACAAAATTACAGGGAGGGAAATTGATATATAAGAAATTCATATTTCTGTTTGACTGAACTAATGGACTAATATACAAGACATTAGCATCCACAGAGTCACTCGCTAATAAAGAATAACAAATGTTATGTGTACTCACACCTTTTACCTGTCCTGTGTGCCATTGTTCTCGTAAAATAATAACAATATCTAAAATAAATACAGGCTGAATCTGTACAAATGGTTTGTGTTTCTTTATATTTGATAGTTTACTCACAGTTTACCTCCTGTATGTGTAAAGTCATTAAACACACGGATCTCAAGTGACAGAGCTGGGTTTCTAGTTTAAATCCATTTGGTTTTTACACTTTAAACACAGTGATATATTAACACTGTTAAACAAGCAAACTGCAGTCTTCTTTACTCTCTGTCTCTGCCCACTCTGCTGGAGCTCTGCAGATACCATGTGGGTGTCTCTTTCTCTCTGTCTAACAGAGGGAATGTGGGAGTCTGCTTCTGTTGATCTAAAATCATATAAACTCATCTTACTATCAGTGCTAAGACTCACTCTGTGTTTTTGTATGCTCATGAGCTAAATATCTTTAAAGCACATAAAAAGGCTTAAATGACCATGCTTGATGTCATTACTTGTAGTTTCCATGATCTTTTTAGTGCGAATATATCCTTTTATAGAGAAAGTTTCTTCCAAAAAGCGACTATTATTTCAATATTGATGAGTTTAAATGCTTTTTCCGGTTCATCACTTGCATTCAACCTCCTTGGATGGAGACCAACTCTACACTCTTTGTGTCTCTGTGTTGCAGATCTCCGTCCCGGCCTCCAGAGTGGTGGAGCTGACGGAGAAGCTGCTGTCTCACAGCGAGGTGAAGCTGGCGGGGCTGGGCTCCAGGGACAGTCTGCGGCTGGAGGCGGGGCTTTGTCTCTATGGCAACGACATAGATGAGACCACCTCACCTGTGGAAGGCACGCTGGTCTGGACCATTGGTGAGATTATAGTGGTCATTAAAAAAAGATAGATTTTTTAAGTTAATATTTAAGTGTTGCAGGGGTTTTGCTAAAATAAGCAGGTTGGAAATTGACGCTCTAAAGATTTTAGGAGAACTGCCAACTAAACCTAAACAATGTGGCCTGGTTTGAAAGCAAAAAATGAAATATAGAACTAAAAGATCTGAAATGAATGTCAGTGCCTTTTTATATAACTATAATAAAGGAGACGGCATGAATTTACGGCAACTGTCTTGACATTGAACCATAGAAACTGAACAGACTTCACATTGCAGAAGAACATGCTATGCTGAAATTGCTCCACATTTAATCCTTATTATATTTTCAACTGCAGTCTATTCTTGTAGAATTAAATTATGAGAACATGATTTAAATATTGTACGAAAAAATGTAATCATTCAACTCGGGTCTAATCTAATCAACTGCCTACTAATTTACCAAAAACCCAGACTATCTTTTCAACACATCACTTCACAACACAAAGAAGCACTTTATTGAGCTTTGAATATACACTGCAGTCTGTTCACTGTTTTAACTCTTAATTATTTGTCTCTCATATATAGGTAAGCGGCGGCGTCAGACAAAGGATTTCCCTGGTGCTGACATCATTGTTCCTCAGATAAAAGCCAAGACAGCAAGGAAGAGAGTCGGTTTGGTGTCCACCGGCCCCCCCGTCAGACAACACACACCTATACTCAGCCCCGATGGAAAAGTCATAGGTCAGAACGCAAACACAGTGGAAGTGGTGGACATGAGAGGGCAGTGTATTTCAGATAAGAGCGGAAATAAATCACTGCTGGAGTAAAAGAGTAACAAATTAATTTATTGAGAATTGTTTTAGGTAACTCAAAGCACACAAAAAAGGTCAATATTAAAGCCACAAAGTAGTTTTGTTGAACTTTTTTTACAAGCAGTGCTGTATTTTCTTTGTAATCCACTAGGGGGTGCAGAAGTAGCACATTTTCCAACTTTTTGTTAAAATATATACATAATTCAGTTTTACAATTTTTTATGTGACCTCTTTTCAAATGTTATTTTTCTTGCATAAGCCAAATTGTGAATATATTAATATTTTTAAAAAGCCTACGGTTTAAAGTACATAGCAGTCCCGGCATTTAGCTTTTGAGTGAATGAACAAGTGAATAAATGACAGACAGATTTTTAAATGTTTAACATATTCTTTGCTGTTTTTTTAGGTGAGGTGACCAGCGGCTGCCCCTCTCCATGCTTAAAAAAGAACATTGCCATGGGTTACGTGGATTCAGCATTCGCTAAAAACGGAACAGCCATCCAGGTTGAGGTCAGGAAAAAAGCTGTGCCGGCCACCGTCAGCAAGATGCCCTTCGTCCCCACCAACTACTATTCTGGATAGGAGAGACACACACATAAAGAAACATACACTCACACTGGACCACTCCTCCACTCTGTCCCATATTCACCAATGACGTACCCCTGTTTACCTCCAGCAATGCAATACCAATGGAAGACTTAATGCCTTCATTGGCAAGTCCTCTAAGAGAAAATAATCCAAAACGATACACTTTTATAGAGACAGTATGTATGCTGGAAATTAATTACAAACAGTATTGTTGAGTCTGAGAATGTATGTATGACTGTAGGGCCAAGATACTGTGTTAACCCGGTTTGCAGACCAAGTTTTTTTTGTATTTTAAAGGTAGACTGCAGGTTAACTGAATAAACTTACTGCACTTTCATTAAGACAGAAACCCGTAACTGTGGACTCATTTAAATAACTTTTTTTTATAGAAGATAGGTTTTGACTCTCTTACCGCTGGACCAAAACAAAGCCATACCAAATGGCTCTGCTGATGTTAAATCACTGTCTTTTTTTAATGCAAATTATTGATCGTTTACGGCTTAAACAAGTATGGTCAAACATGGCCAGCTAAAAATCGCTCCAACACCTCATCAGAGATATGTTAAATGACAAAAGTGTTGGAGGGATTTTGAGAAGGTTCGGTTTAGATACCCACATCAGATAAAACATAACCAGACTGTTTACAATATGATGCACCTGAAAGAGAAATGTGGTTTATTGATAACCTAACTTGAAAATATGTTAATTGTCATAATGTGTTTTGTCTGGCAACTAATGAAATGTAATTGTATTGTCTCTGAGTATTAAGCTCTGAATATATTTGTTGTACAAAAAAACCCATAACATTCTTAATATAGAAATAAAACTACTGATCTGTTGTCGGTATTTGTCATCTTTGTTTTGAAGGTGTACTTTTTTCGTCACAGCTAATTTGAATATTTATCACATTAATTCCATGTACAGTGCACATTGCTTTACTGAAACGTACACTGATATCCAAATAAGATACATTCAATTGTTCTCTTTCTATATTACTTGGGTCAGTCAGAATGGCTTCAAAGAAAGGGTCGGAAGGAGCCAAGAGATATGAAACAGGAAGGATTAATGCCATATGTCTCATAATAATGAAAACTCTAAGTGGCACATGTCGGTATGGTAGGCTAACGAAAATAAGCTTTAGGTTGTGACTTTTATGTTAGTATTCTGATTTATTCTTTAAAAATCTATTTCAATTTAAAGTTGTTTTTAATTGATTCACTCTGCTTTTTCTTAAAATGTCAACACCCTCAGATTTCTGAATGTATTTCTCCTATATTATTTTTTTATCCAGAATTTTACTTAATTCAAAATTGGCCCATCCATTTAGAATAATATCACTTATAATGTGGGGTTAGTTTCAGATACCGGAAACGGGATGCTCACACACCCAACCTGGCAACCCGCGCTGCCGGTTAGTTCTGCAGTTTACTGAGGAAGATGGTGGACTTGGCGACAACAGCGTGCTCACTACTCCGTCCTAAACACTTTGGAAAAACATTTATATCTCCACCTGGCATTAGATATAGATTACCGGGAGACAATCATAGATAATACATAGCCAACCCCGTTGAAGGAGGTGACTTTTTCGCATCCGGACAACTCTTTTTATCCGAGACTAGAGAACGCTGGGAGTTGTTGAATGCGCTGCTGGTGCTTGGTGCTCGGGAAGAACGCTAGCCAGCGTTAGCTAAAGTGTCAACAAAAGTGTGAGAGCAGCGGTAATTTTGGGAGCTTTGTACCAAGCTGTCAAGATAAACCAAGGAGACCTTCGTCACTTTGCTGCTGCCACATTCACACCGACTGTGACATCTGTCGGCAGTTGGACGGAAAACAGGCTAACCTTAGCTTCCTAACATCAGCTAGCTTTGTTGTGATCCGTGGATCAAAGCGCTACTCGAAATGCCACGGAGTAAAAAAGGGAAACGTGGCTCCAGCAAGCCTGGTAAGTATAGCAATAGAGGTCAAACTAACTCACTATCCTTCTCCTGGCAGAAAACCTCGCGGTAGCAGTTTAGGTGTTTCTGCCATATGGCATTACTGCTAAAACAGTGATGCAGCCTTTTGCTCCTCTAACTTTAGCTGCTTGACTGGTGTATATCGTTTTCCTGTCTGCCATGTGGCTTATAATTAGTGGTGACGCTTAGCAGGGCATTCTGCGTGCTTGTGCCATTTATTTTGAAACCATTCACTTTATAGAATTGCTGTACGTGTATAAACCTTGAAGAATTGTCCAAGAAAATGCAATGCATTTATTGGTTAACTGGTGATTTGTGTTGCGTTCAGGAGTCAGGACCCTTATTGGCTAAAGCTACACACTTGTAGGGTTAAGGGTAACCGCATGTTATTTTTTAGCAGCAATGCTATTTAAAAGGTAGGTGTAAATTGTTGGACAGGCAACACGTACAACGGGGCCTTTCAGTGCATTTACACACGGTTTGGGTTCATTTACGTGCAGTTAAGTTGCTGCTTTGGAGCAACAACTACACGTTTAAACCATTGTACTGCGGTAATGCGGACCATGCATGTGCTGACGAGGTTGTTACAGCCCCCTCACGTTTTATCGAGTGACGTCACCCAGGAAGCAAACACGTGCCTTATATTCACGGGATGTATATTTCTGCTAACGATTAAATAACGGAGAAGGCGGTGAATACAGAAATGTATAACACATAAGTACATGTGCATCAGTATGTTTCAATGTGCAGAGTTTCATAATGAATAGGTAAATAAACTTGAGGTTTTCTTCTCCACTTTGGTCATTCCTCATCTTCCCATTCATTTTATTATCCGCCCACCATTCCTCCTACACTCTTGACCCCCTTTATTTTACCCATCCTTCATCCATCCATACGCTGTCTCCAGGCTCTCTTCGTCAGGAGGTTCTTCAGCTGTCAACTAAAGCCTCGCTGAAAGGTAACTGACCCCGGCTCCGTGTCCAACACAAGGCTTGTCCAGATGTTCTTGAACAGTGCATGCAGTAAACCAACACGCTCTACTTATCGTGTGTTTTTTCCAGCACCACAAAACATGATTACCTTCCCCGGCCCTCACTCATACTTTACCTGCCCAGATTGCTTATTATTGTCTTGACTGGCTGGTTGACTTTCCACAGCATCTTTGTTCTTTAGCCACACAGGGGCATTAAAGCGACATATTGTCTGAGTTTATCCAGTCAACACGCATGACCACCATGAAGTAAACGCCCCATCAACTTGCCCATTCGTCCACACTTTTCACTTACAACTGGCAGCTAAAATATAATGTTGCTTCATTGCCGTCTAAGAGATTTCTCTGATCCTCCAACCTCTATCCACTTCCTGGAGTTTCTTATAGATATGTATGTAATATACCTGTGTAACATTATTGGCATGGTTTTAATGCTGCTAACAATTAGTTTTTTCAATATGTTACATTGTGATTTTTAGTTGATTAAGAGTTAATTCTGCAACTTTTCATACAGAAAATTTGCATATTTTTTATACATCAAACATGTCAGAATCTGACATTACATTTGAGAAGTAAGTTCTAGTGAAGCAGCAGCTTGTAGGGAGAACTCAGATTATTTTAGTCTTCCATTTCAAGCTTGTACTACAAGGCCATGGCCAGGAACTGCTTTGCCTTGGCCATCTGATTAGTCCATCTGCTACATATTCTCTTACTGGGGGACTGACTGGCTGCAGGAGCTGTTTGAGTGATGTAAGCATAAAGCAGCCGAGCAGAGACGACACGTGAGTCAGTCGTGGCAGGGAACTCACACCCACCATAACTGAGCTGTGCGTTGGCACTGGCCAGACTTTTGTGTGTGGCTTTGAGGGAGTGACCTGTTCAGTGACCGGGGGTTCAAGGATGATGACGGGGAAATTAGTGACTGATAAAGGCTCACTTAATGTTATCTCAGCTGTGAACTGTAGCTTTGTGAAAGGGAGAGGCTGTGGTTCCAAATAATTCAGGATATTACACAATAAATGCACGGTTTTCAGGGCTGATTAAAGATTTTTCTTGTATCAATGAAAAACTGAATTGGTTATCACCTAGTTATAATAAAGAAATATATATAATTTCCAAGCTTATAAAAGGATTTGAACTCCCAGTTTTACAGCCATCTTTAATATACTGATGTGAGTTAGGCCTGTCGCGATAATCAATAAATTGAATTATCGTACGATAAATAAAAATGGACTCAATAACTTTTTTGAGCTCGATAAATTGCCGTTTACATGTGTTGTGGCAATTTAGCACTCACAACAAGAAAGAATGAAACGGAGAGGAATCAATCAAACACAGATATAGTTGATCAATTATTATTTCATTGTACATACAACAATCAATAATAACGAGGAAAACATTACCTCTGCTCTCAAGCAGTCCTACAGCAATGCTCCAACCCAGTAGAACTTTACAGAGACATATATAGGATTCTAAAATGACGCACCCTCATTTTCCTTACATTACCTAACACACGACATCACATGTTCCTCCTCTGAATGCTATACTTGTATGTTCCAGATGTCGAAAGTTTACTTATTACGTTACATTGCATTTAGCTGACGCTTTTATCCAAAGCGACTTACAATAAGTGCGTTCGACCAACAAAATACAAACTTGAAGAAAACAGAATCATATAAGTACATCAGGTTTCATAGAGCCAAAACATTTCAAGTGCTACTCAACTGGCTTTAGATAAGCCAGTCCTTTATTAGTATATAAGTGCTTTGTTAATAGTTCTATCGCTCAAAGTGGAGTCGAAAGAGATGGGTTTTCAGTCTGCGCCGGAAGATGTGTGAGCTTTCTGCTGTCCTGACTTCAATAGGGAGCTCATTCCACCATTTTGGAGCCAGGATAGCAAACCCACGTGTTTTTTCTGATGGGAACTTGGGTCCCCCTCGCAGTGCGGGTGCAGCGAGCTGTTTGGCTGATGAGGAGCGGAGTGCACGTGCTGGGGTGTACGGTTTAACCATGTCCTGGATGTAGGAAGGGCCAGATCCATTCGCAGCGTGGTACGCAAGTACCAGTGTCTTGAAGTGGATTCTAGCAGTTACCAGAAGCCAGTGAAGGGAGCGGAGGAGCGGCGCGGTGTGGGAGAATTTAGGAAGGTTGAAGACCAGACGAGCCGCTGCATTCTGGATGAGCTGCAGAGGTCTGGTGGCACATGCAGGTAGACCAGCCAGGAGGGAGTTGCAGTAGTCTAGGCGTGAGGTGACGAGAGCCTGGACCAGAACCTGTGTGGCTTTCTGGGTCAGCTGGGGACGTATCCTCCTGATGTTGTAAAGCGTATCTGCAGCAGCGGGTTGTAGCAGTGATGTTTGCAGTGAAGGACAGGTTGTTATCTAGGATCACACCCAGATTACTTGCACTCTGAGTCTCATGACATCCTTTAGGAGTAGTCAACTAACAAAGGTTAACTGTTTTTATAACCTTTTTTGTTTGTAGCCTTTATTTAACCAGGTGAAAGCCCCTTGAGATCAAAAGATCTCTTTTTCGAGGGTGACCTGCAGAACCTTCTCTGAACTTCCTCTAACCTCGGTCTCAGCTCACTTAAAATGAATACATCTATTGATAATTCAGAACGACCATTGTCTCTAACTCTGTGTGACCCAACTCAGTAACACACATCATATAGCTTACCATGTGACTTTAATGAATATGCCAGAAATACACTAATAAAGATTCTGCCATAACACATGCGTGTTTGTTTATATAAGGATGTGACCAGCATTTTAGCCAGGCACGCTGTGGCTGCCGGCCACGCGCGCTCGCACTGTGGGGGGCGGGGCTCCCACACAGCTAGGTCAGGAGTCAGACACTCCGCTTGCAGCAGTGTAGCATCCAAATTAATAATATAGCACAACGTGTGACTTACTCTAAGGGAATTTAAAGTGAAATGGAATTGGTTGCAAAACCTAATTCCACATCTGCGGTGTGGGAATATTTTGGATTGAAGCCAAATCAACGAGGCGAACCTATGGACTTGAATGAGCCGGTTTTGCCCCTTTTCCACCGAACCGGTTCCTGAGCCAGTTCCTGGCTACAGTCTGGTTTTTCCTATTTCCACCGCAGCGGAGCCGTCTCTAAGCACCGAAAACCGGTTCTTAGCTGGCCCCTCTCCGCTGCCCGGCAAGAACCTAGAACCGATACTTCACGTTTACGTCGGGGGGGAGGGAGATTAACCTGAGCAATAACAGTTAGTGGCGAGTACGGCAAATAAAAGTTGTAACAAGCAGTAGCGCTGAGCAAAGTTACCAGAACGTGACCACACACTTATAAAAAGTCAGGCAACACTAACCAGGCTTAATGTGATTCTGTTTATTTTTACCTTACTTTGACCATCCGTTCGCTGTTATTGATTATTGACATTGGCATTGGGATTATATATATATTTTAAATCCTCTGGAGCAGAGAGAGGAGCTGTGGATTATTGTTATTGATTAATGCATCAGTGTTTCTTAGGGTCAAAAACACTGAACTCACAACATAAAATTAAAGCGTTTAGTTTATTTAATAAAAGAGCACATGTTCAATGTGAAAAGTGACAGTAGATATAGATTGGTTGCAATTTGGTGCTATATATAAATATATATTTTTAAACACCTTGAATTTCAGGGGGGGCGTGGGGCTCCGTTGGTGGGGCGTAGGGAAACACTAATATATATATATTACTTTATTATTATACATTTTTTTATAATTTTTAATTTAAATATTATTTCACATTTAATTTGCAATGTTGAATGTTCAATAAAAAGTTCTGTTTGAAAAGATGTACTTGAATTATTATTATTACCATTGTCAGTGGTCTTACAACGGTGCCGACAATTTTATCGTTTATCGTAATAATTTCCGGGAAAATGTTTCGTCCCACAAAATTAATTATCGTGACAGGCCTAATGTGAGTGCAAAGGTAGTTATTAATAGGAACACACCATGCAACTCTTTTGACTTTACTGTACAGTAATAGCATTGAGCAATGATCCAGCTTTTATCCAGTGAGCCCAACTGTAATGTATTTCACAAGCAGCTGCAGGTGTAACATATTTTCTCCTACTGTCACTATTTTCCCTGCAATATCACATACAGAAGGGCCTTTAAATGGAGTCGGGTATGAGGTGCTACATTTCTGGGCCGCAGCAGAAACTCAGCAGCTTTGGCTCGGCTGAAGATACCTTCCATCCTAATTGCTTTGTTTTTGCTGTGTAGAGGAAAAGCTGAATTGCAAGTCGGACACCAACAAGAACACAATTGTCTCGGCTCATTTGACACATTCTAAGCTAAAAAATAATCAGGCATCCAGTTACTAATTTAGCTGCTTTTGATTTCCTCTCTAGAATCTTCTAACTACCTGAGCGCGGGTGGAAACAGCAGAATGCTATCAGAAAATATTTGGCTTGGTAACTGTATATTTGTGATAGACACTAAGTTGTACCTAAAGCAGAACTTGACACTGTTGCCGTTAGCCCTCAAATAATAATATTAATGCTATAAAGAAAGTAACTCACAACGTCCATGTTACATGTCAGTAAAGTGACCCCTGTGTTACCTCAACTGCCCTGGTTGACCTGTACATGAACACACACATACACTCAGTCTGACCATTCTGGATGGTACACACTGCATAAATGACCACTTTGGGCTCCAGTAATCCCTCCAACAGTAGAAAGTCCTGAGCCAGCAGGATCCTCAGGGTTAAGCGTTGCTCTTACCCTCCTGTTGTGTTCAGTGAAACAAACTGACGCACTCCTCCTAATACACACAGGCTGTCGAAACATTAAACACAAATTACCTCCCGTTACTAATAAAAAGTTTAAACATAAAATATTTCCCAATGGAAAATGCTTCTGTTATCTGCAATTTCCTGAAGTCATGTCATGATAATTGACGTGAAGAGTATCAGCTCCTGTGCGAGTTTGATCATAAAACATGACAGTGGCATGTCGGAGACCAGATCTAAAATGAGACGTTGAATGAAGTAACAGGGCTGGCATTTGTATTTGAAAGTCACACTGCATATAGTTACCAGGCAAATGCATCATATTACAGTTTCAATATGACATGCTGGTTATTTATGTAAATCGGAAGAGTTCAGTTTACAGTTGTGAAAATCAGTTTGGACATTTCTTCAGTGTCTCGGTTAAATGCTTCATGAAAGAAAACTAAGTTCTCAGTGTTTCCTTGAAACTCTGTTGAGATTTCGCTTTGACAAGCTTTTGCCATTCTTCCCGATGTGTGTGAGCGTGCAGAAGGGTCCGAGTGCGTCAGAGTTTGTCTGCATAAAAGAGGAACTCTCCTGGTGTACAGTTACTGACTGAGAAAGACAGCTGAGCAGAGGCAGCGTACAGTCAGCTTCTCTGAACCTGCCATCAGTCACTGCTGGGAAATGGCCTCCAGCCAAATTCTGGTTCATTCTGGATGTGTCCAGTTAGTGTTTGGTCTTTCACTTCTACAGATAACCAGCTGTCATTTGTATAGAGTGGCTGTTTCTGTCCAGACATTGCGCTATTCAGTGCATGTAACAAAACGTCAACCCAAATGACCTTCTACTTAAAGTTGCATCTATCTGAGCATTGTCATTTTTTTAGGTTGAAGAAGTTTGAAGATTCAACTTATTGTCATTACGTAGTACAGGTACTATGTAACAAAACGGTTTCTCTGCATTTGACCCATCCTAGTTTTAGGAGCAGTGGGCGGCCGGCCATTATCTACAGCGCCCGGGGAGCAGTGTAGGGAATGGTGCCTTGCTCAGGGACACCTCGAGAGCACTTGGTCTTTCCGGGACTTGAACTGGTGACCTTCCAGTTGCCAAGTCCCTATGGACTTCGCCACCACCGCCCTCTTGTACATAATGACACTACAGTTTATGTGGCGTCTTTACTATTTGCAATTGGAGGAAAATAACATAAAAGAACTACAACATTTTGACATTTAAGGAAGGGGAAACCTGTTGTTGCAAAACAACATTGTGGCTTCTTCTTTGGAAATTCTAAATATATATTTTTTACCAGACGTTGCTCATTATTTCCTTTTTTTCTACTAGCTTTTTTGCACTTTTTTGTCATTGTTCAGATCAGGTCATTTTAAATCTCTTTCACCCAGTCTGAAAGCTGTACTCTTGTTTTTATGTTGTATTGTAATTCTGGCTTTATTTATCCAGATTTGCTCTTTTGACAAACCCTCTAAAAGCAGAGCTAATATGTTAACCTAGACTCCAAAGTGTGACTTGTACATTTGTATTAATATAACCAGTGTTTCCGCCAGACCAGGGCTGAGAGGGGGGGGGTGTTGTTTTGAATTTTGACTTGAGCCGTCCGTCCCGTATAGATACTGTCTTTTTACGTTAGTGAGCCGGATCATTTGGCTCGGCTCGGCTCTCTTAAAGCGCCATCTCTTTCGGCTCCCAAACGGCTCTTCATGTTACCACAGTTTACCCCCCCCCCCCGCCGCTCATCGCGTCCAAATCGCGCAGGTTCCGTGTTGTCCTGTAGCAGGCAACTTCGATGTCGGGGAAACGATCTTCAAAATACTCCAAAAAGAATCCAACCAGACTCCTTTGCCCCTCCAACAGAGGGATGTCCTTGTCCTTTTTCCTTTTCGTCATTTCAAGTGATAAAAACTCTAGATCTTCTCTCGAATTATTAATATATTTGGACGCCCTCGGCTCGCGTTCAGGGCGCCCCGAGCTGAATAAGGGCGTCAAATAACGGCAAGACGCCCCCCTGGCGGAAACGCTGAATATAACTCATCCCTTGTGAAAATATAACCATATCGCTGCTCTCTTTCATTATTCCCTCGTCTTACTATTTCCCTATTCATCCTTTTTTTCTCCAGGTATGAAAAATGGGGTGAAGGGTGAGTCTGGAGCCAGCGACGATGAGCTGACGTCTGAAATCCTCAGCCACTGCAGCAGTGCCAGTGAAAGCACCGCTGTGCTGGAAGAGGGCACAGGTTTGTACAGAAATGCTAATAATACATACCCAAGCTTTGTACAATCCTATTTATTATGGATAAAAGGAACTGCTTACATTCAAAAAATCAAATTGATATAGCTAGCATTTTATAGAGTATCTTAAATTCCTCTGATTCCACGCTAGCCCCTTTTATTGGCGGTGATTCCCACCAAACTGAAGCCTTAAAGTAGCATACTTTTGACCAAATCCTGCGTGTGTTGACACAGGAGCGGAGCAGGTGGATGAGCTGACTGCTCAGGAGGAAACGGAAGACAAACTCAAGCAGTGTATAGACAACTTGATGGATAAGAGGTGAGCTTTTATTAATTTTTTTAAATAATGAAAAGGGGAAAAGTCAGGAAAACATGCAAAACTATAGTGCAACACCAGGCTGTTGTCAATTTGGTTTCCAACACAAACCCTGGTCTCTCCTCTTGCTCCATGTCCCAGCTCTAAGACACGTCTAGCGGGTCTGGAGTCGCTGCGTCTGGCTTTTTCCTCCAAAGTGCTGTACGACTTCCTCACAGAGAGACGCCTCACCATCAGCGACTGCCTGGAAAGAAGCCTTAAAAAGGGTAGGACGGGAAAAAAAACACCTGCTAGTGCAAAAATGTCATCCTTTTGGTTTCTAGGAGGAACAAAAAAATAGCTGCAGTTAAACAAATACAACTTTTTCTACTCCCTCCAGGCGGCGTGGAGGAACAGGCAGCGGCGGCCACGGTCTTCACCCTGCTCTGTATCCAGTTGGGGGGTGGAGACGAGGCAGAAGAGGGGTTCAAGGTGCTCCGCCCCATCCTCACCGCAATTCTGATTGACAGCACTGCCAGCATAGTGGTCCGCCAGAGTGTGAGTAACCTTCTCTGCTGTTGTGCAAAACTTAAGATATGGAGTCATCTGTTATTTACAGCAACTCCAAAAAGAGAACTATGGCCCAAACATATGTTCATAGCTTAGAAATTCAACAGCATTAAAGGGAAATTCCACTTAAATGAATGACGGGCTGGTTGTGATTTTCAGTACACTCAGTCTCAAGGTTGTAGCTCTGATGCTTACAGTGTCTGTCACTGTCAATTTTGGAAACAAACAGAAGACATAAAAACACCACGCTAGATAATGTTTTGGGGACTCTTAACCTCTTAAGGACGAGGGTCCCCCCAGTGGACCCCCCCCCCCCACCGTTTTTTTCGAGACTATGTCTCAGGGCTTCTTAACATTTATGAAACCATTAATGTTCCATACCCTTTTTTAACGGGAAAAAACTCCGCTAACTGACGATATGAAATTTTTTTAGCTAAAAGAAACACAAGAGTAATACCAAGCCTTTGAATTAGCATTGAGCGAAAAAATGCTAACTAATGCTAACGCACTTTTGCAAAGAACTCACGGTAGAAATGCCCTTATTACTTATCGTAACTCCACAAACAAGATATCCGATTAAAGCTGAGATGCCACAGATTCCATACATGTAATGTCATCACTGTACGACCCCGAATTAGCGGAGCTATCAGCCCGAAAAGAGAAAGTAAACAACCTCCGATTAAAAAAAAAAAATTACAATATTTACGTCTTACCTTTTTTGATTTGTGATCAAAAGTTGTGTTCAACGCCGCTCAAGGTTAATCCAATGTCTCTGTCACGTAGACATTTTTACTGATGATCCATCATCATATTTATGGCAATATACTGGGTTTAAAGTTTTGCAGTCCAGGCTTGTACTTTCAGATATGCTTCGTTTGCTTCTCTATTACGTCCGCAATGGTAATGTTTATGTGGATTTGGGAACTGCCCATCGATTCTAATGGATCTAATGGTTAAGAAAAAGGTGTAAATCAACCAATGGGTTCCAGAGATATGGTCCTGCGTAAAGTATAAAGAATGTTTTCACTGTAAGTAATGGGTTTCTTTTAGGCGGAGATTAGATGTTTTTACTATGTTCCATCTGAATTTACTTTAAAATAAAATCTAGGGATGCACGATATTGGTTTTTTGAAACCGATACCGATAACTTCCTGCTTCTCAAGACCGATACCGATAACCGATAATAATATAATATATATATATATATATATATATATATATATATATATATTTTAAATGTAGCCTACCTGTAGTTTTTCCACACCTGGTGGTAAAAAAAAGACTAGTAGTGAGCAAATGACATGAGCATTACTACTATGAACAAAACTAACCCTGGGGTCGTCTCTGGCAAACTTCTTGCCTTTTTCAAAAGCCTCGTCGATGGGTAAAAGCCCCGGTGCCTTTGCAGCTGGCTTTGGATTCGCCGCTAGTTTAGCAGCGCAGGCGTCTTCGTACGCTTTTAACACACCATCGTAGCGATGGCGATGTTTCAGGTGACTGATCAGGTTGGTATTATTATTAGTATTATAGCTCGTTGCCTTTTTCCCTCCTCGTGGAACTTCTGCATTGCATTTGTTAATACAAATAGCAAGCGAACTATCTAACTCTGAAACTTTGAAATAGTCCCATACTACCGACGACATGTTTGTTTACTGTCCTGGCTTCACGGCCGCACACCATTTACGTCACAGCCAGGCATGAGTTAGGGAGCGCTGGATTTGTGAAGAACTCCCCTCTTCCTAAACCACTAATACCACAGTACTGGCAAAACGGGAGGAGCCGAGGAAATAACAAGCGCCCCTCATCCCAATCCACCCACACCGCAGTATTTTTTTCTTTTTTTCCCCCCAAAAAATATATTGTTTATTATCGGGGCTATTAATACTTTTATCGGGTTTATCGGGATGACGTCATAATTCCTAATATCGGACCGATAATTATCGTGCAACACTAATAAAAACATCTATATTGATTCTGACACTCCAACTCACAGATGTAACCTTGCTTTGAGAAAAAAGATTATTAATTTACCCCTTTTAGAAGTGAAGATATTGTCATTTGTTGTGTTGGTGGCATTTTTGAGCCTAAAACCTGAAAAACAGGCTCAGGGCTTAACGGGTTAAAGACCACTCCCACAGTGTGACATTTTGGAGCAACAAATGCAGGCCGAAAGGACTGAGTGATATGTCCATAATAAACAGATATTTTCCTCTTGTTGTCAAAACAGGTTATTTAACACTTTTGAGTTTTTTTTAACCGAAATCATAAACGTATTAGGACATACATTTTAAGGTTAAATAGGGCATTTAAAAAAGCAGCTGTACTGCAATGGTCATATGAAAGCATCAGGAGAATCATAGCTTCGCACCGCCTGCCCTTGATATTTGAAATGTCCAGTTTAATTGACTTATTTTGCCTCTGTCTCCATCAGTGTGCCAGAGCTTTGGGGATGTGCTGCTATGTCTGTACTGCTGAAGAAGGAGAGGTGAGAACTTGTTCTTTTCAAAGGTTGAATCCATCATGACACCTAGTTCTTGCTGGGGGTTTCTGGTTGATACATATGATAATACCATGTGAAACCGTAAGGAGGATATTTTTTGGAGCCGGAAGCGCCACTTAAATGTACATTTGGTTACAGGCTCTTTCTACATCTCCCTACACTCGTATTTTAAGGGCACATTATTTCCCCAAATAGATAAAACGCAAATTGAACAAAGTTGAAGAATATTTTGACTTAAAGCATTATTTAGGATTTTTCCCCCTATAGATATCGTATTAACATCATTATTTTAAACTACGCGTTAACGCAAAAAAAAAATTAATGCCACTAATTATTTTAACGCGATTAATGCATGTGTATTTTTTGTCCTCGGCCGCCCCGTAGTTTCAGAGCGCTGCTGACAGCCCCGCTCCTGCCGCCCGCTTGCGGCAGACCACACTTCCACGCTCACCGACTGGCCATCGGGAGGACCGGGAGGGTGTGTGTATGTGTGGCGCGAGCGAGCGAGAGACCTTACGTGTATTGTTGTTGTTAGCATCTGTTGCTAGCTAGCTGCGCTAACGGATATAAGGAGCTGTTTAAATGAAAACAGGAGCGACATTTCGCCGACAACTGCCCCGAGCACTTGACTTTATGCAGGAAGCCAGACAGTGGGACATTGTACGAAAAGTCAGCACACTCGGCACAGATAGTGCGCGCAACATGATCACAGCGTCCAGGCAGATCCCGTTCGAGCATATGCCTTGAGTTGCACATAGCTCCAACGATCCCACACACACACACACGCACACACACTTTGTATTGTATTATTGTATGAGAGAGGTTCCAGGTTGAATTGAGGTGAATATTTGTAATGTTCAGAGGTTGTTGTGTTTAATATTCATGAGAATATTTGTCATTGTTCAAATGATAATAAACATTTGCATAAAGCATATTTGTCAACTCATATGTTGATAAGAGTATTACAAACTTGAAAAATATTCCTCTAAGATACATTTAGAACAGATAAAAAATGTGCGATTAATTTGCGATTAATCGCGATTAACTATGGACAATCTCGCGATTAAATATTTTTATCGACTGATAGCCCTAATGTTTAGTAAAAAAACAACTTGTGAAAACCCTTTCATAAACCAAATAAAATCAAGTAACAGGACTTCTAAAAAGATAAAACCTAATCAAATGTTTGATTATACATCTGGGATGTTAAATCACGATATGGCACCATCTTAACAATAGCCATATTTACCAATGTCCTATTTGTCTTTAACATCCCTTCCTTACATTTATTTCCCCTTTCTTTTTCTCTCAAAACCACCAATGACCCCCCCCCCCCCCCCCAGGACCTGGTCAAATCTTTGGCCCTTCTGGAGAGCGTCTTCATGTTGTCCTACCCCAACCGAGAGGGAACTATGCCCACCCCCAAACCCGGCAGCCCAGCGCTCCACAGCGCCGCCCTGCAGGCCTGGTCCCTGCTGGTCACCCTCTGCCCTGCATCCAGACTGACCGTGCTGCTCAACCTGTAAGTGAAAAAAACATGACAATACATGCATGACATTTTGATAAAAATCATGTCATCAACGGTAATTAAGGGTTTTAACCAACTGTATTTCTCTGCCTGTAGTCACCTCCCCAAACTGCAGGCGTGTTTGCAGAGCAGTGACGTCAACTTCAGGATAGCAGCAGGAGAGACTATCGCCCTGCTGGTGGAGCTGGGGCGAGATGTAAACGAGGTAAACAAACGCACCCCTTTTGGGTATGTTTGGGAGCAGTCACTCAAACTTAAATATGAAATAAATATGGTGCACTCCTCTTTTAACATTCCTTTATTTCCAAATCAATGTTTTAAGGATTTTTCTGATTTAAAGTCGTGCTACTATTATTCCCCTTGTGTGTAGGAGTTTGAGGTGGAGGACAGTGAAAGTCTTTGTGAGAGTCTGAAGGGTCTAGCCACAGACGGCAACAAGCACCGAGCCAAGAACGACCGGCGGAAACAGCGCTCCATCTTCAGAGAGGTGCTTCATTACATAGAGGTATGATTCACCGCTGCATAAGGATATCTGTACTTAATGATGTTACTTATATCTGTCGTTTTCATATTGAGTTGTGAATGTCCGCCCTGGCTTTGACTTTGTGTCTCTTTCCTTCTCCTGCAGAGCGAGGACTTCACCGTGGAGAAGATCAGGTTTGGAATAGAGGACGTTTACATCGACAGCTTTATGAGGAGGAGAATCTACGATGCCTTCAAAGAGATCATGGAGTCCGGAGTCAGACACCATCTACAGGTCAGGAAACTCACTAAAGCCAGTAGTGCATCGAAGGAGAGATATGTTGGTGTGGTCTCACATGAATTATGACATTGGCAAGGGTGACACGGAGGTTGTCAACCTTTGCATTGCTACCTACCAATAACAGAAAATAAGAAAGGAAACACTAATGTGGGTACTTTTTGTATTAAAGATGAGTTTACACTTGTGTCAACTGAATTTAATGCTCCATATTTTAGTAGATGTTTAACACTAGAACCGCCAGAGGTCGCTGTATACCTATATCCGCCAACGGGTAAAGTGTACCCGCTATTGATTTCCAAGGTACAATGTACCATACAGAACGGTGAGTTTTGATCGCACAGGGATGACATGTATACCAATATAATCTGTGGACTCTCAGCTTTTCATATTATGTGACCCGCTCTATCAAAATCAGTCGGAAGTCGCAACAGCTCATTTCAGAGTAAACGTGGATTTACGTAAACAACTATTTTTTTCAGGGTTCGGGTGTTTTGTTTGATTTTAAACAAACAAAGTCTTGGCTTTCAGAATATGAAACTTTTATTTCCAAAATCACACGATAAATACATTTTTGAAGCTTGTAAAGGGACGAAGACAGGCACCTCTCACTCGCAATCTGCTCTTCCAGCAGCGCCGCCCCCCCTCCCTCCGGCTGAAATTATGAACGTAAGAGTAAAGTAATCATAGATAACACGGCAGGGTCCGTTACAGTTTGTTTTCATCTGATTTAAATTAAACAAAGTCTTGGCTTTCAGAATATTAAACTTGTTTCGGCAAATTCAGATGATAAATATAACTTTGAAGCTTCGGCATAATTACAAGCGGAGAACGGAGTAACTTGACAGCAGGCAGCAGCAGGCACAACAACAGCCGGTGTTTCTCGTGAGGGTTTTCTCTGGGAAACAAACACAATACACACAAACGCAAAAATACTCAAACACACACACGTATACACACACTCGCGAGCTTCCCCTCCAAATGAAAATATCTTCCCTCCGTAGTATTTTGATCATTTTGATCGCAAAATCAATAGCGCGAGGAGCGCTGCATTTCTATGAGGTAAATATTACCCGCTGGTGGAAATAGGTATAAATATCCATTTTTTTTTTTGGCGATTTTTTCAATCTGACTTCATATTGACCATTTTTAACAACACAGGGTGTTACATAACACACTTTCAGGAAAAGTCACGGACTGGGAGACGTGATGTCAGCCCGTTTGAAAAAAAGTTACATACAATAAAAAAACAGCTGCGGGTAAAATTTACCCGTTGGCGTTTCTAGTGTTAAGGTAAATAATGGATTTTCAAAGCTGTAGGCCTGATCCACTTGTTTGTTTAAAAAATAAATATACCCCCGTCACAATTAGTTGTTTAACAGTTTTCCACAACCAATTTAATTTGAGTGTTTTTCGTTTTTTTTTTCAGTTCAACCCTCTAGTGAGAGACATCTTTGGCCTCGGCGCTCCCCTCATCCTGGACACTACTTCCAAAAGCAACAAGATCTCTCGATTTGAGAAGGTACAGCATCTCTTCTGTCTCCACATTGCAACAATCCCATCTCTGAGAGTGACTGCATTTTTCTCCTTGTCTTGTATTCTTGTTGAGCTTCAAGTGCCACAAAAAAGGCATCTTGTGTTACTAGGGTTTTATTGTTGCACTCATGTCTTTATCCTTTTCTTCAACAGCATCTTTTCAACTCCGCTGCTTTCAAGGCCAGGACTAAACAGAGGAACAAAGTCAGGGACAAACGGGCTGACATCATGTGAGAAGAACGACAATGTAGTGAATGTGAGGAATTCCGTGGGCGTTATTGAGATGGATCCAAAATGATGCCTCCGATATTCCAGCTGTCAGACACAAAGACTAAACAAACTCTTTAAAGGGCTTTTTCCACTTGTGTTCTTCACCACAAACAAATACTTCAGATTCAAGATAGCCAACATTTATTATTAGCTCCAACAGTGAAGGGCAAGTTTACACTAGCTGCTTTTCACCTGTTTTTGACACAAAACAGAGTGAATTGGAGCAACAATTGCTAACTGTATTTAACAATATACCAGTCCAGAGGCTTCAAAATGGATATCAACTGGACAGAAACAAGTTGATTTCACAAGATAGTAAAAAATAAATCTTATATTAATTTTATAAATAGAAACAAATAAAGTAATTGGGCAAACATTCTGACACTTTATGATTCATTTTAGATCTGTGGAGGCCCTCTCTGGTGCTGATAGGAAATTTGTCCGATACTCGGCTTTAACCGCTGCCTGGTGGCTTGACCGGTCGATCAAGTCTTTTTAAATGCTAATAACTGACTTCTGTTTCGACATAAAGCTGCTTCTCTTGACCAGATCCAGTCCTGGTTGCTTCTGTAACACATATAAAAAAAAGGGCCATGTTAATATATTCAAATCTCCTCTACTGTGGGCTACATATTTTTTGTTATCCCTCAGTTGTCTTCTGTCTTTACACCCAGAGTGACCACTTCAACTGCCAAACCAGACACTGGCTTTAAGAACAATGCAACCTAAAATCAAACTAGTGGTGTTTTTGTGTAAGAGTGATTTTTAACTACATTTATTTAACATCCTGAAATAAAATGCACAAATACACATAAACAATATTTTTGCTTAATTAAAATCAAATCAAAGAGGTTATATGGTCATCTTTATTACTTTTTTGAGAGGAAAAATATGTTTTAATCATTTTTGGTGGAACATTGTATTTTACTATGTAATTTGTTGAAAGAACAGTGCTGTGTTTTTTTTAAAGAACATTTCAAATGCTAAGAACTGTTTACAAACAATTATGGGAAGTATATTTTTAACATGGGTTGGTAGATCATACAATCTATCCATGTGCATGTATTGCAGATACACTGTACATACGGATTTATGGAAGACTTGTATCAGAAGATGCGTTTGAATGATTTTACCTTTTGATGATCTGTAAATACACACTGTACAGGCCACCTACCAGAGCTGCTGATCAGTTTGATGGTGTTGTTTTTAATGATGGTTAGGTTTTTTTGCTTGTATTGCATTTAAAAAGCACACTTGTTGCCTGGAGACTTCTGTACTGTGAGGAAAATCTCTCATCAGCTTTCATAGTTTCTGTCGTTGAACCAGGATTGACCCCTGAATGAAGAGCAGCGGCCTCACCAAACGGTCTTATCAGTGCTTATGGTGTTACAGAAGAAGGATCAAATGAAATAAAGACTATTTAAGCAAGTTCTTTGTAAAAATGTATTGTGATTTTAAAAACGTGCTTCGGAGTTTGTATCTGTATCTACTAGAATTTGTGGGACAACGGATCAGTGGGGAAAATAAATGTTATTATCAAGACTTGACTTATCAAGATATTTTAAAGAGATTCTACCACTGTGATAACCTGAAAGAAAATGTCAATGTAAGCCATAGGCAGAGCATTACACACTTTAGTATCAGCTGCCTTTCCTTTCAATAATTCACAATTGTGTATGTGTTTTTGTATCAAGGAGCAGAAGTTTTGACAAATTAAAAAAAAAAATGAATACATTTTTACACCGTTTTTCATAGTATTACATTCAGCCAAAGAATATTTATATATTCTCATGGTGAATTTATATTTGAGTTAATTATCCCTTTGAATACACTGAAGCAAGATCTGCCTACAACTTTTAATTGTACAGGTCGCATTTTCTGCTCTGCTGTAGATGGTTTGTAAATATGAATTTAAATATCAAGTTATAATATATCTTGAGATAGGTAAAAGTTGAAAAATGAGCATAAGTAATATTAACGCACATTAAATTGCTAAATTGCTGGTATGTTCAAGAAGTAGGCTACAATATGACATTACCATTAGTGTCTGTATTCATATTAACCAACTCAAAAGTACTACACTGTTTATGGCCACCTTGTTGACTCTCTGCTACCCTTATGCGGCCATTTTTCTGTACTACACCCCTCTAAAGTGAACCAAAGTGGTATCGTCCAAGCATGGATTCAATTCAACATGGAGGCGGTGGTGGCGTAAAAATCATTGCTGCGAAATGTTCAAACAAGTCCAGTGGAGGCGATAACTTCAAGGGTTTGTGGAATAATTTGTAAAATGATACTCGGTATTCTTTAAACTCTCAGAGTAGCTTTGAACGGTTTAATGTTATTGCTTAATGCATGCGTTTGTACATGTCTGGTGTCTCGGGCTGACTATAGTGTGACAGGTTGGTGATTTAATGTGGGGGTGTGTGTGTGACAGGAACCTCCGATGGAGCCCAGCCTGGTCACCGGGCTGTACGGAGAGGTCAGCGGGCTCCCTGCCCCGGTTTCTGCTCAAGTGAGTGAAGAGCAGCTCCCAGAGGTCCGGACATTCACCGTGACTGCTGGTAACTCTGTCTTTTAACACTGTCTCTTTGGTGTTACGTCTACTGTAGGTGTTTTTAACATGGTAGCTGTCTACAAAAATACATAGCCTACGTGTAAAGGCCTACGTATAGAAAAGTGTCTGCTTCTAAACTTCCTTTCTGGTTTGGCAAATCTAATGGCCATTTATGTAAGTAGAGACAACTATTGAGTAATATAACTTGGCAGTCAGTCTTGCTATGTTACGTCCAGACACAGCCTGGAGTTTAGATGTTATAAACAACACAACATACACTGAACAAAAATATAAATGCAACACTTTTGTTTTTGCTCCCATTTTTCATGAGATGAACTCAAAGATCTAAAACATTTTCTATATACACAAAATAACCATTTATCTCATATTGTTCACAAATATGAAAAAATCTGTGATAGTGAGCACTTCTCCTTTGCCGAGATAATCCATCCCACCTCACAGGTGTGGCATATCAAGATGCTGATTGGACAGCATGATTATTGCACAGGTGTGCCTTAGGCTGGCCACAATAAAAGGCCACTCTAAAAATGTTCAGTTTTATCACACAGCACAATGCCACAGATGTCGCAAGTTTTGAGGGAGCGTGCAATTGGCATGCTGACAGCAGGAATGTCCACCAGAGCTGTTGCCCGTGAATTGAATATTCATTTCTCTACCATAAGCCGTCTCCAAAGGCGTTTCAGAGAATTTGGCAGTACATCCAACCGGCCTTACAACCGCAGACCAAGTTTGTAACTTACGGAGCGTCCACACTACAGCTCCAAAAATAGCTTGGAGCTGGGCGTGTCTGGAGCTTGGGGATTTTATTCAAGCAACACGGCCAACAACCAATCACATGAATCTCCCGCCCCCGACATACAAAGCAAAAACCCCAGGGGATTTTATGCGAGCAATATATATATAAACTCCCCAAACAGGCGAAAACCTACCAGTTTCCCCCACTGTCTCTGCCACCACCCTCCATGCCTGGTTCCTCCGGTTTGTATCCCGGGAGGTGAAGAGGGTCTGGTCATACAAAACCGGGTGATTCGCTACGGCGATAGTTAGTTTCTCCTCCGACTTTTTTTGAAATATAGAAATAAACGGCGGGATATCTCTCCCAGCTTAGACGCGGTTTGATTGGCTAGAGCTTCAGCTGTCAGATTTTGGGAAACGGGATTTGATTGGCTGGCGCTGGCTACTCCGGCGTCCAGGCGACCAGAAGTTGAACAATGTTCAACTTCGCCTGGGTCGCCTGAGATGCCTCGCTCTGCTACCCACAATTCAGTTCGGCGAAAAAGCGCGGCTACGTGACGTCACCCCATTGAAAGTGAATGGGCAGCTTGGAGCTTTCGACGCTGTCGACGCTGTAGTGTAGACGGGCCGTTAGAATAATCGATTATTATTCGTCAGGGCTGCCGAATAATCGATTTTGATCATGGTCAGTTTTTGGCAACCCTAGTTTCTACGTGTCGTGGTGATGTTTCTACATGTGGTGGTGATGTTTCTACGTGTCGTGGTGATGTTTCTACGTGTCGTGGTGATTAGGGGTGTAATGGTATCCGTATTCGTCCCGTACCGTCACGGTTCGGACGTCACATGCAGTCACACGGCGAATACGCCTTTTTTTTACGAGTGGGAAAAAAGTCTGTCATTCAGGGCAGTATCCACTACACTATATATACTCCAGGGGGCGGTATTGCGCTTAAAAGCTGTTTGCCAGTGTTGGAGTAGATATCTCTTCTCCGCGCCGATCCTATGAGTTTGCTTTAAAAGAAGGAACACTCAAAACAACCAGGACGAGGGTTAAACAATAATCTGTTTTAATTATAAAAGGTAATAATGCAATACAATATAAAATAATATAACGTAATGTAAGGAGGAGTACTCCTGCCCTGGTTCACGTGCTGCTTAGACCCTTCGGTCTTGGCAGCCCGAGAAGAGAGAGCGAACCCAAGGCCGAACAGGCTTTCATACCAAAACAAACAGGAAGGGGTTGAGTCAGCTGGTCATCTTTTCAGGTCATCTCATTGGGAGATACAAAATATGCTGTATCACAGTGAATCAGCGCATGCCAGCAGAGAACCAAACAGTTTCAGTTTGAAGCAAAACATATCCCATCATGTAGCTTATCACACAATACAATAGTCATATGTTTTTCTTTATGAAAGCCATACTTGTTGGGAATTTACCAGTCATCATCTCATGACCTCCTCAGGACCAGCTAACCAACAGAGCTTAACTGTCCTCATACCCCCAGGCCCTCTCTAACTGTGTGTGACCCAATCGTCTCCTGCTCTTTAGGAGTCTTGAAATGAACGCACATACATTTCTCTCATTAACTAACACTTAACATCCCATATATCAGGTGACATAAAAATGAATATACCAGAATAACGCTGTATTAAACTTTTTGCCATAATACTTTACATCAATTTCCACACCAGCCGCCCTTAAACAACAAATGAAGAACAAGAAGAAACAACAACAAAACGAACTAAATACAAGAACAAGAAAAGTTAGTATGGCGATTTCAGATAACACACGGGAGCTAGAACCCACCTGCTTCTTTTAAATCAGCTGTGTGGGAACATTTCGGGTTCCCTGTGGACTACAATAACGATGAGGTGTGCGAGTGGTGGATCGGACGAGGACTGTGTGTCGGCGTTGTTCTACAGCGGTGCGGTATGCTAATGGTAACACACACCAAACATGCAGAATCATATCAGAAGGCATCACCCAGATTTGCCACTCACCGGAGCCCGGCAAAAGACAACAGCTGTTCAACAGCTGATCCCCGCTGTTTTTAAGAAGCCAATAGACATGAGAGCCGAGAGACCAACAATAAATAACGGAAGCTTTTGGCATAATGTTTTTCAACGACTTTGCGCTCTTGAAACACTTTCTTATTATTTATGATGTAATATTTTCAAGACATTCTTTTTAGTTTTACAGCTTGATGAAACCTTTTAGTTTGACATCAGCCATTATAGATACTATGGCCATCTGAGTGTGTGTGGTACTGTGTATGGTTTGTTTTTAACTGTTTAATACAGTTAATTATTCAAAATGTCAGAGTTCCTTATTTTGAAACTGAAACTTGCACTACTGTTCAAAAATAAATAACAACAAACCTGGAATTATGCATTTGGGACTTTTTTTTGCTTTTTCTTGTTGTACCGAACCGTGACCCCCAAACCGAGGTACGAACCGAACCGTGACTTCTGTGAACCATTACACCCCTAGTGGTGATGTTTCTACGTGTTGTGGTGATGTTTCTACGTGTTGTGGTGATGTTTCTACGTGTTGTGGTGATGTTTCTACGTGTTGTGGTGATGTTTCTACGTGTTGTGGTGATGTCTCTACGTGTTGTGGTGATGTTTCTACGTGTTGTGGTGATGTTTCTACATGTGGTGATGTCTCTATGTGTCGTGGTGATGTCTCTACGTGTTGTGGTGATGTTTCTACGTGTTGTGGTGATGTTTCTACATGTGGTGATGTCTCTACGTGTTGTGGTGATGTTTCTACGTGTTGTGGTGATGTCTCTACATGTGGTGATGTCTCTATGTGTCGTGGTGATGTCTCTACGTGTTGTGGTGATGTTTCTACGTGTTGTGGTGATGTTTCTACATGTGGTGATGTCTCTACGTGTTGTGGTGATGTTTCTACGTGTTGTGGTGATGTTTCTACATGTGGTGATGTCTCTATGTGTCGTGGTGATGTTTCTACCCACAAATCGTGTTTCATGACGGTTGTTAGAAAAATATCTTTCTCTCTCCGCTTGGAACCTGAATCAACAGGTCACCGACTTAGCCAGCTAAACAGACCATTACTTCAATTTCAACCAGCCTGCATGCAAATCCGTGTGGGAATGAGTACGACCTCCAGCCTTTCTTTAGGTCTCGTGACAAGCTGCCGGTCATAGACGCTCTGACACCAGTGATCTCGTCTTAAGGGTTTAAAATGGGTTTACAGGGGAAACCCATCTGTTTCTCTGGAGTATACCATTTAACCTGACTGTTGTTTATGGGAAATTCTACAGTGCTTGTCCTCTTCATAACACCACAGATGTCCACTGATTCAAGCCAAATGGGTGCTGAGATGGCCTTGACCTAACATAGTATAACACAAACATTATACAATTGTTATAACATGCAAGGATCTTTAGATATTTTTAAATTAAACAATAAACACAAACCAAGATGAAAGTGATAAGGAAAAGTTACTGGAAGTACATTTGTATTAAAGGTCCCATGTCATGCTTTTCCGGTTATTACCCATCCCCTTGTGTGTTTGAAGGTTTTTATGCATCTAAACGGTCTGCAAAGTCACAAACCCTCAAAGTACACCCTGTAGCGAGTACAACTCTAACACAGAAAAGACCTGTCTGTGCTGCCCCAGAACGCCTCGTTGGAGATTTATCTTTTTCCATTGTTTTTTTAATGGGGACAGTGACGTGCCCCCAAATACACCCATTGATCCAAATGGACCAATCCGTGGAGCCGTTACGTTACGTCCGCGGAGCCGTTAGCTTAAGTCCGTCTCTCACAGACTTCCTCACACACACACACACACACACACACACACACACACACACACACACACACACACACACACACACACACACACACACACACACACACACACACACACTCAATCTTTTCTCAGCTGCAGCTCCGCCGATTTCTCCTCCCTGAGACGGCAGGACGCGGCGAGGCTGTGAGTCGGTGTATGAGTACACACACAAACTCCCAGCCAGGCTGCGGGTGTGTGTGTGTGTGTTTCGGGCTGGGTTTCGCTGTGTCTCGCTGTCTCGCAGACGGCCACTGGGCTCATAGGGAGGGGGGGGGGCAGGAGCTCCAACAAGCCGTTTAGGACAGAGTGAATACACACACTTTACAGAGATGCTGTATGAGAAACCAATGTGATTTTGGAAAATTGCATAATATAAATCTATTTTAGTAGACCTCAACAATGGAATTATGATCAGTAGAAATGGCCGTGACATGGGACCTTTAATAACTTCTGTGTGTCTGTGAACAGTTAGTTATGATCCTTTAGATTCAGATTCAACTTTATTGTCATTACGTAGTACATGTACTAGTGACGAAATGTAAGTTTAGGCATCTGACCAGAAGTGCAAAATAGCAGTGCAGGAGTCTACATAATGAGAATAATTATACATGGAATTATTATAAATAGAATAATTATAAATAGGCTATAAACAGATGAATATATACATTGTAAACGCCATTGACAGTCAAAGATATAAACAGGTGGGTGGTGGGTATGGGCTTGAGTCTATCAGCAGGCAGAGTTCAGCAGGGTAACAGCCCTGGGGAAGAAGCTGACCCTGAACCTGCTGGTCTTGGACCGGAGGCTCCTGAGGCGCCTCCCCGAGGGTAGGAGGACACCGATTATGTGTTGGGCGATTTTCGTCACCCTCTGCAATGCCTTCCTATTGAGCATTGTGCAGTTCCCATACCAGGCTGTGATACAGCTGGTCAGGATGCTTTCAATGGTGCAGCGATAAAAGTTCACCAGAATCTGAGGAGAGAGGTGATCTTTCTTTAGTCTCCTCAGGAAGAAGAGACGCTGGTGGTATTGTTGGACCATGAGAGGTCATCAGATATGTGGACCCACAGGAACTTGAAGCTAGACACACGCTCCACCGCCATTCCATTTATGTGGATGGGAGCGTGTGTGTTGCCTTTCGATTTCCTGAAGTCCACAATGAGTTCTTTTGTTTTTGTTGTGTTAAGGGCCATTGTCAGCACACCACTCAGTCAGATGCTGAACCTCCTCCCTGTAGGCCGTCTCATCATTGTTGTGGATGATGCCGATCACCGTTGTGTCGTGTGCATACTTGATGATGGTGTTTGAACCATAATTAATAATTCCTTGCATTTATTATAGCGCTTTTCCAGTGCTCAAAGCGCTTTACAGATACACACATTACACACATATTTTTTATACATGCAATGGTCACTGTGGACAATACCCACAGGAGCAAGTTCAGGTGAAGTGTCTTGCCCAAGGACACACCGGCTTTACAGACGCAGCAGCGGCGGGTTTCGCCCCTTGATCTGATGATCGCACAGCACAGCACACTGCGCCACACTGTCCATCTTCACGCCTCAAAGTCATCGAGGCGCTTTTACAAGTACACATTAGTATCATACATGTACTGTGGACAATACCCACAGGAGCAAATCCGGGTGAAGTGTCTTGCCCAAGGACACAACGGCCTGACGCAGTGGCGGCAGGAGCGAGTTTCGAACTGAAGTTCCCCAGCACCCCCCTTGATCTGATGATCAGATGCACAGACCACTGTGCCACCCGTCCCATAAACCATGCACAGGGGTATAAGCTGTGCTAGGACCAACTTCTCGAAGCACTTCATGAGAATGGGTGCAAGTGCAACGTGACGGAAGTCATTCAGGCCTGCTGCAGCAGAGTGTTTGGGCACTGGCACTATGGCGGTGGTTATAAAGCATGTGGGGACAACAGTTTGGGCCAGGGACAGGTTGAAAATGTCCGTCATGACCTCAGTCAGTTGCCCAGCACAGGCCCTGAGAACGCGGCCTGGGATGCCATCGGGTCCAGCAGCCTTGCGTGCATTAATCCTGCTCAGTGTGGTGAAGACGTCGGAAGGTGAGTGTGGTGGTCTGCAGGGGGAACAGCCTTAGTGGCTGTCTCCTGGTTGTCCCTGTCGAAGCGAGCATAGAAATCATTCAGCTCGTTGAGGAAGGAGACGTCGTTTGACGGGAGAGAGGGGGTGGTGGGTTTGTAGTCAGTGATGGCCTGAATGCCCTGCCACATTCTGCGGGGGTCGGAGTTATTGAAGTGCTCCTCAATCCTCAGTTTGTAGCAGTGCTTGGCCTTCCTAATGCCCTTCTTTAGGTGAGCCCTGGATAAACTGTAAGCCCGTTCGTCACCTGATCTGAAGGCGATGTTTCGTGCCTTCAGTAGTACTTCTTTATTCATCCACGACTTTAAACTAGTACTTTGTTATTTTACAGCCAATATTCTAAAAATAAGTACACATAAGGTTGAAGGTTTTGCCTCTTGGGCTTGGGTGTCTGTACGCTTGAATCACATGAGTGTGGAATATTCATTTCTCAGAGTGGAGTCAGAGCGACCTGGTCCGAGGCTCCAGACTTCGCTACTCGCAGCAGTGGACTCTGATCGCAGACAGCAACCACCACAAGAGCATCAGGACTGTCCTCCCTCCACGACCCTGTGCACCTGTGGCTGGAGAGTGAGTACACACACATTATGTACAGAGAGAAAGTACTGTGAGAAGCCTGGAGCTCCAAATGTTACACAGCTTTAAAATACTTCGAATAGGAGCTTCTTCATTTGCAGATCCCTTAGTTTCCACGCATGAATGACCGTCTAATTCAACAGAATCCACATGTTTTAGGTGTAACATACTGTACACTGTTTAACCAGAGAGTGTACAGTGAAGCATTTCTTTTGGGCCTTGTGTTCAGTTTAGCTGTAATCCAAAGTGTTCATATCTCTTCCGCTCTTCAGGTTAGTGAGTGCTATCTCTCCCATTCGAGGCCAGAGGGCTGTTGTCAGGGAAACAAGCGGCCACCAGCTCCTCGAGGTGAGAAAAACAGATCACAGTATGCTCTGTTAGATTAATGTTGGAGCATTTTTACACACTGTTGTTGTGTTCAGATATGGAACCACCACGGCCTCAGGAAGTGCCTCAACCTGACAGCTCTCAAAAAACACGGCAGAGTGTACGAAGATGGTGAGGCAGAGTTTGTTTTGTTTTTCTTGTTTCCACCCAACTAATAATCTGATGAATCATTAAAAAAATCACTGACCCTGTCATATCACCTAATGTAGTGTTTTACACTTTTGTAAAGTATGCGGGGTGCTGCAGTTGCACCCATGCATTATTTTGTGTTCATGTATTTATTGAACCACTTATAGAGTGTGTGTGTTTGGGATTACAGTGCAGTTTGGCTGTCTTTCCTGGTCGGAGTGTGAAAAAAAACTGCTGTATGTAGCTGAGAAGAACAAGAACACACATGATGGAGAATCTGCATGCAGAAAGGTATAACACACACACACACACACACACACACACACACACACACACACACACACGCACACGCACACACACACTGGATATTGTTTTTAGGTTCATTAAGATGAATAACATGCAGATTGTGAATCCACCAGAAGGATATAACCTATTGTACAACACATTTTTCACCCAAAATACATTCATGTCATTAACTACACACAAAAGTGTTAATAATGTGTATGTTGTTTATTTAGCTTGTGTGTTTATATTGTGCCTGAACAGGACAGGAGTGTGTACTGTGAAGACTGGGGCGAGGCTTTAAACAATAAGAGCGTTCCGGTGATATTCGTGTTGAATCTACAGAATGGCTCCGTCAGCGAGCTACAGGGCGTCCCCCCTGATGTGTCCCCTGGACAGGTGATTGTGAATCAACTGTCCCTGTGTGCCTTTGTGTCACAGTATGAAGGCTACTGCAGATTGATTGACATCTTTAATAATAGTGTGTGTGTGTGTGTGTGTGTGTGTGTGTGTGTGTGTGTGTGTGTGTGTGTGTGTGTGTGTGTGTGTGTGTGTGTGTGTGTGTGTGTGTGTGTGTGTGTGTGTGTGTGTGTGTGTGTGTGTGTGTGTGTGTGTGTGTGTGTGTGTGTGTGTGTGTGTGTGTGTGTGTGTGTGTGTGTGTGTGTGGTGTGTGTGTGTGTGTGTGTGTGTGTGTGTGTGTGTGTGTGTGTGTGTGTGTGTGTGTGTGTGTGTGTGTGTGTGTGTGTGTGTGTGTGTGTGTGTGTGTGTGTGTGTGTGTGGTCCTCCAGGCTCTGTGGGCTCCCGGCAGTCAGTCTGTGGTGTTTGTGGGTTGGTACCACGAGCCCTTCAGACTTGGACTGAGGTTCTGCTCCAACCGCAGGTTAGATGGTCCTTTATATAGGTTTATAGCAGCATCATAAGCTCTATAAACTAAAATATATCAATTGTAGTGGCACGTTACCTATATTTCTGCCTGTTCATCAAATATTCTTCTGTGTACAAACAAAGAAATGTGTGTTGTATAAATCTGCATATTTTCATAATATCCATAAATGATCTTTGTTTTGACCTTGTGTTAGTGGCATGTAATTGTTTGACATATGCTGAATCAAAACTGATAAAGCAGCAGCAAATGAAAACAGAATAATGTTACACATTTAGTTTGTTGAGTTGTGTAAAAAAATGTTATTTATTTGTATAGCAGGGCTTAAACTTAACATTTGAATTTACAGTTTAATTATGTGTCTTTTTTCCTTTTAATTATTTTTCAGGTCAGCGATATTCAAGCTCGACCTGGATGGAAACTGTGGTGAGCACATGGTGTTTGTCTCTTGACTCACACTCACACTCTCTGCTCAGCTGATCCCTGTGTGTTCTCCCTCTCCAAACCAGAGTGTGTGTCGGGGTCCGACCTCTCGGTGTCCTGTCCCCGGCTGAGTCCTGACGGCTCTACCATCGTCTACTTGCAGGGCCGAGTGTTCGGCCCCCACAACCAGTGCCTTAGTCTGCAGCAGGTACACTGTGTGTGAGTGTGTATTCAAAGTCAAAAGTCAAGTTTCCTTTTGTTTGTGTGTACAGACAGAGAGATGGAAATACCGTTTCCCACAATCCTGAATACCAAAATACAAATATGTATAAAATATGTATGCCCTATATATACACAATCAACAGACACATTTATACATATGCACCCATTAAGACATAAATAAAAGCACAACAATCAATATCTACAAAATAACAGTCACTTCAATATCTTTGGGAAATGTACATTAGTGCAAGATTGTGTGTGTGTGTGTGTGTGTGTGTGTGTGTGTGTGTGTGTTTTCTACCTGTTAACAAGTGAATTTATCTAGCACATCTCATATGACAGACATTGACTTTTGTCCAATAATAAAAAGCACAAATTAAAACAATAGGCAAAGATCATACATGAAAATAAACTTTGACTGTTGACTGTTAACCCTCCACAGTTGGACCTGAGGAGCAGGAAGTCATCCACACTGCTGGAGGTTGTCAACAGACCACTGACTGGTAGGTTACTATATACTAGTGCTGTACTCTGGATGAGTCAGGTGGACAATATCATATTCCTATAATCGTCCCTTGTTTAATATGGCACTTCCTTCAGCACAGCTGTTCATGCAATTTTCTAAATGGTCACTTTCTCTTCATGCCATTCCCGATAATGGCTTGAAAATACTTGACCTGTAGCTATTTTAGTTTGTTATATTAAGCTAGAATGAAGTTAATTGGGCAGGTGCATCAACACATGTAAGGCACCTTTAACAAAGCAGGGTACAAAAGCTGATCTAGGGAGAGTGAGAGTGCTTGGTGAAGGACCAGCATTAAAATGTATATCAAAATTAAAGTTAACGAATCACTCTGTCCATGTGTCTCTGTTTCAGGTGAGTTTGCAGGTGTGTATGAGGCTCTGCCCCCCTGCTGCTGGTCTGCCGACAGTCAGAGAGTGGTGTTCAGCAGCGCCCGCAGGAACTGGAAGGTAACAACACGTTTACATGCTTTATTATTAATCATGTGTGTATTCGATCTGCTTGTGGTGACCATTGAGCTTCAGAGGTTTACATTTGTTACTGTACTTTGTTTCCAGTCATTATGCTAAGCTAAGCTACCCTGAACTAATCCTCCTCCTGACTCTTGCTACTTAATCAATACACAGACATTTATGGTATTGATCTCTGCCAGAAAGCAGCTTAGTGCATTTCAAAAACATCTGGCAGACATGCAGAAACAACTGTGTATTTATAATTGTATTATTATTTTGTGGTCATCATGACATCCTATATACAGTTTCCATGCCTCATTTGTTACTTTCTTCTCTTTCTCAGGATCTCTATATGGTGGACAGACAATCAAATAAAGTTACCTCCCTCTCTGATAGTAAGAGTCCCTCCTCTCCTCCTCCACCTCCTCTCTCACATCTGTCCTCATCTTCATCAGTTTTTTTCCCTCCACAAACTCCTCCTCCTCCTCCTTTCTCTCCTCCTCCTGTGTCTCCTCTGCTTCCGCCTCCTCCTCCCTCCCCCTGTTGGTTTCCTCCATCTCATGCTTCTCTCCCTCATCCTACCTTTCCTCCCCCTCCTCCTGCTGCTCCTCTCTCTCCATTGTCAACTCATCTTCATCTCACTCTCTTCTACCCTCATCCTTCACCTCCCTCTTCTCCCTTTCCTCCACTTCCACTTCCTCCATCTTATTTTGACTATCACCTTCCTCCTCCTCCTGATCTTCCTCTTCCTCCCGATCCTCCTTCTTTCCCTCCTCCTCCTCCTCCTCCTCCTCCTCCTCCTCCTCCTCCTCCTCCTCCTCCTCCTCCTCCTCCACCTTCTCATCTTCATCATCAGGAGCACAATGGAGAACAGGAAGGTACGATAAGACCAACAAATTAAATGTTGCCATCAAAACATCCCATCGGGGACTTTCAAAAGTCAAAGTCAAAAGGAACACCACAGGAGCCACACTGAGCGCCAAGAGGCATTCACAATGAAATACTTTATTGCTGGAGCTAAATGATTATGTAGATGATTGACAATAAATGTTTTTTTAATGTGATTTGGATAAACAAGTGCTTGACATATCATCAACACTCATACAATTTAATAAGGGTATATCATTTCAAAATTCTCTTTACAAACTTTTAACAGACCTTTATCTTTGTGTTGGTGTTCTGGCTTTCAGTGGATCAAGTACTTTACTCCAGTATTGTACTTAACTACTTTTTGACATATTTGTACATTTCAATTTAACTCTACCTTATACTTCCACTCCACAACTATTCAGAGTCAAATAGCGTACCTTTGACTCCACTAAATGTATTTTAATACTAATTCGAGGTACTTTGCATATGTCCCCATGTTGCTAGGTAATATTACCATGTTGCCGCTTGCTAGGGAACGTCACCATGTTGCTAGGCAATGCTACCATGTTGGTGCTTGCTAGGTAACGTCACCATGTTGCCAGTTGCTAGGTAATGTCGCCATGTTGACGGTTACTGGATAACGTCACCATGCTATTAGGTTACGTTACCATGTTGACGGTTACTGGGTGGTGTTGTCATGTTGCTGGTTGCTAGGTAACGTCACAATGGCGCTGTTATAGTGTACTACTAATCCACACAGTATTTCAAGTATCTAAATGTGGTCCACATTGACAAACTACAATACTAAAATGCTCTTACATGTATATACTATACATAGGATAATATAATAACCATAATAATGTAATACTGTTAAAACATCCATTCAGCGTCACAAGTACTCTTACTTTTGATACTTTAAGTACATTTAGCTGGTACAAATAATGTTCATTATATTATTCTGAAATGGATCATTGAACAGAAGGAGTACAGAATTTTGAATCAGAACTTTTACTTGTAATGGAGTATTTTAAGACCATAGCATTTTTACTTTTAGTTCTTTCAACACTGCTGACTTTCCATCACCACTTCTCTTCCTCCTTTACTCCTCTCTGTGTCTCCCTCCTCTCCCCTGCAGGTCTTCCTGATCTTTCCAAAGTGTTCGGCAGTTGGAAGCTGCTGACAGTACAGAAGGACCTGATGGTTGTCTGCTGTTCCAGCCCCAACACACCCCCCACTCTGGTGAGACAACACACGCAAACACAATAATTAAGATTACTCAAATACATTTTTATTTGAGATTTCTTTGTTTCATCAACCGTGTGTGTGTGTGTGTGTGTGTGTGTGTGTGTGTGTGTGTGTGTGTGTGTGTGTGTGTGTGTGTGTGTGTGTGTGTGTGTGTGTGTGTGTGTGGTGTGTGTGTGTGTGTGTGTGTGTGTGTGTGTGTGTGTGTGTGTGTGTGTGTGTGTGTGTGTGTGTGTGTGTGTGTGTGTGTGTGTGTGTGTGTGTGTGTGTGTGTGTGTGTGCACAGAGGGTGGGTTTCCTCCCCTCAGCAGGTGAGGCTGTGACCTGGCAAACCCTGCAGCAGCCCGTCATGACCTTTGACCTCCACTGGACTGTACTAGATGTTACACCTCCACCAGAGGAGGACAACACACAGTACTGTGAGACACACACAATGATAAATGAAAATGATGACGATCAATCGCTCTTTCAATATACAAGTTTCTCTCTTTATTTGTCTTTCATCAGCTGGTTTAGACTTTGGGGCTGTTTTGGTTAAACCCACTCGTCGCCTACATGAAACCAAGATACCTCTGGTCGTCTTCATCCACGGTCTGTGTTGACTTTTTATTTTACAAAAATGTTGTGCGCACATTTTGTTATTGCAGATAAAGACAGGAAATAGAAAGGTTGTAGGGAAATGCAATGCACAAGGGGACTTAGGGCATTTGTGCCAATGCGATTATGCGATTATTTTGTTGCCCGGTCTGTGTTTACTTGTCTGTGTGGTTGCTGTATTTCTGTTTCCGTAAAAAAATATTGCCTAAGTTTTATTATGTTTTCTTTAATGTTTGTGTGCTCCCCCAGGTGGCCCCCACTCACAGTTCCCAGCTGAGTGGAACAGCACCACAGCTGGACTGGCTCAGCTCGGCTTCGCTGTGCTCATGGGTGAGACACACACACATACACACACCACTCTCAGTAAGACATTAAATAAGCAGTATTTTGTCCAATAAGTGTTGGGGATTCAGTCTAATTTCCTTTATGCATACAGGATGTCAGCTGTAGTCCTTTTTGTGTGAGCCTATATATTTAATCTATGTGAAAAACAGACTACACCATTCTGCTTTTTGTGTTGCAAACAGTAAAATCAAAACATAAATCCTCCTTAATTAAAGAGGACCTATCATGCAAAATGCACTTTTGTACGTCTTTTATACATGAATATGTGTCCCCGGTGTGTCGGGGAACTCACCAAGTGTCAGAAAACACAACCCTCTCTCTTTTCCTCCATACCCAAATCTCTAAAAATGGGGCTGCAACGGATCTGATACAGATTTGAAATATCTCTGACGTCAGAAACGAGGAGCTCCGCCTATAGAGTGGCGAAATCACGCCCATCTACTTCCGGTCCATGGGACCTTATTTTGGAAAAATTATGTATTGAAGTCAATGGAGAGAGAAAACGTATCTTTCGATCCCGTTTGAATTGTGCCACGAATTACACATATGATGTTTGTCAATCTTAAAAAATCATTTCCATGTAAAAAAAGTCACAGTTTGTCGTAAAACTGTTGAAATATAAGACTATGAAAAATACGCAACAATTGTTTTTCTCCGCTAAATATAAGAGATGGCTAAGATAACTTTAACAAGATGCCTGTGTGCTTAGTACCAGGTTGTTATCATACCAGCAATGGGTCTTGCTTGTTCTTTCGCTTCACGTCTGATGAAAGGACCAGGAGTGGCTGGATCAAGTTAGCTACCTAGCTAGTAGCAAGCATGTTAGTTAGCATTACAGCCTTTGCCTTGTCATTTGTATTAGCCTTAACATTAAGTAACATTAAAGGTCCCATGTCATGGCCATTTCCACTGATCATAATTCCATTGTTGAGGTCTACTAGAATATATTTATACTGTGCAATTTTCCAAACTCACATTGGTTTCGCATACAGCATCTCTGTAAAGTATGTGTATTCAGCAGTATTCACTCTCTCCACTAAACGGCTCGTTGCAGCTCTTGCCCCCCCCCTCCCTGTGAGCCCAGTGTGCTCCGATTGGTCGGGACCAGTCGGGACGTTGTGAATCGCGCTGAGCTCCGTGGATGTGTGATTTCCTTGTTTAGCGATACACAGCGAAACACAGCCAAACTCACCCTGAGCACACACAAAGTCACAGCCGAAGTAAAAACAATAAGTGTGGCTTGATATTGAGTAAGAAAAAGGTTGATAAACGCTGTGAGAATGGGTCTGCAGAGAGAATTTTCGCCGCGATCCCAACTGTCTGTTATCAGCCTGCAGCCAGGGAGGAGAAATCAGCAGAGCTGCCTGCACTGAGTGTGTGAGGAAGTCCGTGGATTGGTCAATTTGGACCAATCAGCGGGGGCTTAACGTAACGGCTCCGCGGACGTAACGTAACGGCTCCACGGATTGGTCCATTTCGTTCCGGGTACGGATGACATCATGCGTACCCGGAAGAATCAAATGGACAGTGACGTATCTCCAACGAGGCGTTTTGGGGAGGTATTTTCTGTGTTAGAGTTTTACTCGCTACAGGGTGTACTTTGAGGGTTTTGACTCTGCAGACCGTTTACATGCATAAAAACCTTCATAACACACAAGGGGACGGGGGATAACCGGAAAAGCATGACATGGGACCTTTAAGTAAAAAGGTGTTTCACACAAAAAAAGGTGTTACTTCACAATTTTACGAATTATTTTTTTTTTGATTGGCAAAATTATCTTTTAAATTGACAAACATCATATGTGTAATTCGTGGCACAATTCAAACGGGATCGAAAGATAATCTTTCTCTCTCCATTGACTTCAATGCATAACTTTTCCGAAATAAGGTCCCATGGAGCTCAACCGGAAGGGGAGGGACTGGAGACGCTGTAGTACATATGCCAGGCCTGTAGGTGGTGCTGTAGTCTGCCACAAAAGCAGACAAAAGACTTCTCAGATTCAGTCCCTTCAAAAACAGGGCTAAAAGAGAGCAAATAGAGCGAAATGAGGCATGGCTAAAATGCATGATCTGTTTGGTATTTTGAAAAAAAAAACTTTGCAGACATGTTTTATATAGGTATGGCCCTATAATATATTATTCAAATATAGCATGATAGGTCCACTTTAACATTAACAGAGGCTTTTCTTTTTCCTTTTTGATTTTTGTCTTTTTTCTTCTGTTCCTCTTTGTGTCTCTATCCAGTGAACTACCGGGGATCCACAGGGTTCGGACAGGATAGCATTTTGTCCCTGATCGGCAATATCGGAACGCAGGATGTAAAGGATGTGCAGGTACTAGCTGACCATAAGTCATGGGCAGATTAAAGTTAGTTTAAAAAAAGAAAAGAAAAGGAAAATATTATTAATATTGAGGACTTGATTTGAGATAAATATGGAAAAAATACTAATTGCACACAGGTAAAAGGCTGACACAATATTTAGTAATTCATTTGAACCCACAGCCCAGTGTCACCCTCAAAGTGAAAATAATTTGTGTGTTCACCCAGAGGGCCGTGCTCACAGCGCTGCAGAGTGACATCACCCTCGACCCCAAACGACTGGCTGTGATTGGTGGATCTCACGGAGGTTTCCTCTCTTGTCATCTGGTGGGTCAGTACCCAGAGTTCTACAGGGCGTGTGCGGCCAGGAACCCTGTCATTAATGCTGCCACCTTATTGGGCACCAGTGACATAGTGGACTGGTGAGACAAACATGTTCACAAACACTCGTCAGCACGTGAGCTTGAACTGCATCACATCCCATGTTCCTAACCTGGCTCTGTGTCTCCAGGCGTTACAGCAGTGTGGGGCTTCAGTACTCGTATGACCAGATCCCCACTGCTGAAGCCCTGGCTGCCATGTTGGAGAAGTCCCCCATCACACATGCTGCTCAGGTCAGACACACACACTCCTGAAATGCATTTTTTTAATCATAATGTACGCATATAAAATACAACTTTTTGTAAGTTATTTTTGTTTTGCAATTTATAAAGTTGCCTTGATAACAAGACCTACAGCTTCCAAAAGTATACAACTTCTATGGTTGCAAAAAGGATTTTGCAACCATAGAAGTTTATGAAACAATTACCTTCTTCTCACTTGATTTATATCTCAGTTACTAATGGATTACTCTGTAAACATTTATCCCGTTGTGTTTATGGTTGTCGTATTGTCATACTGATATTCTGTACACACTGTGAAGACCACTGAGACAAATGTAACATTTGTGATATTGGGCTATATAAATAAACATTGATTGATTGATTGATGGTTTGAATCACTACTCTAAACTATTTTTCAATACAGAATTTAAACTGTTCCCATGCCATGGACTGCAGCTTGTCATGAGACAACACACTTTATAAAGGGTTTCATTTCAGTGTGTTTATCTGTGTGTTTGTTTTTAGATTAAGGCTCCAGTGTTGTTGATGCTGGGGGGCAAAGACAGAAGAGTGTCCCCTCATCAGGGGCTGGAGCTCTACAAAGCGCTGAAGAGCAGAGCTTCACCTGTCAGGTACAGTGAAGCAAATATTAAATACACAAATAAAAACATCTACACAATCTGATCCAGCACAACAGGCTACAAGTGGTTTAACTTCAGCTTAAACACACCTTTAGTTACACCCTCACCCTCATGAAGATTCCTTTTTGTAATTATTAAGACAAAACAATGGGCAATGCTTAAAATCTCTTTGTCCATGCAGATTGTTGTGGTTTCCAGAAGACGGACACTCTCTGTCTAGAGTGGACACACAGGCCGACTGCTTCCTCAACACAGTGCTGTGGCTGCACCAGCATCTCTGAACACACACCCAATGTGCACATGGACACACACACACACACACACACACACACACACACACACACACACACACACACACACACACACACACACACACACACACACACACACACACACACACACACACACACACACACACACACACACACACACACACACACACACACACACACACACACACACACACACACACACACACACACACACCATGTATACATCACGAGGGTGTCGTATTGTCATACTGATATTCTGTACACACTGTGAAGACCACTGAGACAAATGTAACATTTGTGATATTGGGCTATATAAATAAACATTGATTGATTGATTGATTGATTGATCACTTCAGGGGACATTACATTGACTTACATGCATTTCCTGGAGACTTATCCTAACCTTAACCATAACTAACACATGCCTAACCCTAACCCTAACCCTTACCCTTAACCTAACCAAGTCTTCACCCTAAAATTAATGATTCCTCCTCCAATGTGTCCCCATAAGGGAGGCGAGTCCCCACACGTGACTGTGTAAACAGATTTAGGTCCCCACAAGTATAGTAATGCTAGGCCACACACACACACACACACACACACACACACACACACACACACACACACACACACACACACACACACACACACACACACACACCACACACACACACACACACACACACACACACACACACACACACACACTCTTTCATCTGTCCTCCATCCATTTGGCTCGCCTCCATCTTCCAGCCTTTTACACAACAAAAGAACACATTCTGTATGTTACAATGTACCTTATTTTATAAATATGTTCAAATCAAAGCATGTAATAAAACTAAATCCTACAAGCATTATTCTTATGAATGTATTTTGTCATGGATGGCTACTTATTTAAGGTTTTACAAACTATTACTGACACATGCATTTATATATTTTCTTCCACATAGTGTTAAAAAACCATAATTATGCACACATTTCCTAAAATTCCTAAACAAATTATGTTAGTCAAGTCTATAGTTTCTATAAAATGCAATATATTTATTCCACTGATAATTTGTACCTATTATCACACCAACTTTATAATACTTTTAATGTAGTTTGTACAATGTCCAGCAGATGGCAGTCTCTGTCTAAACATTTACATTTTTTCTGAACATTGATCCTATTAATACTTTTACATTTGATCACACCAGCTCTGGTATGCATGTAGGGATGTTCTAGACCTCTCTCTAGCCGTATCACTTGCTATTGATTTTTCCAAAGGAAAATGACCTAGCGCAGTCACATTTATAAAAGAAACATGTGAAGCGCTGTGACCACACAGACCCAGTGCAGAGCTTTAAAACACCCAAACCACTTGAAATCTCATCTGGATCCTTTCCTTTCAAATTGTGACCGCCTTCCTCATGGGCTGCCCAAACAAATAATCTACTGTAACCCTTCAAAGAAGTTAACAATTTCACGCAAGATCCAAAAAAAAGCATCTCCGACCGCTCTTTTTCTCAATTCTGGATTTCTCGTCGTGAAGATAAACTCTGGAGGAGAATGCTGGACTCTCTTGCTTAAAATATATTTACAGCTCCTCACCAGACACTTGTTTACCTCCTCCCTCCATTTGGCACTTGGTTGGCTTTTCCACATTACACAATTTATTTTCAACAGCAGACTTCCCACAAATTCATGGATCAACATTACAGATTTATATTTTGTACCACTCGGAACAACAAGCACCCATGAGAAGGAATTCTGAAACTCCATCTAACATCTCAAAGCTTTCTCACAAACTATGACCTTGTTGAGGCCACAGTCCGCCCAGTCTCGTTCCCAGACAACACAAGTGGCCCTTCAACAGTTGATACTGGTGACAAATGAAATTCACAGATGCAGATTTTATAAGTGCCCGAAATGAGACACGGAGGTGGTTGATCTCGTCCAGGAGTTTCCGCTCACCCTAGCACCCAGACAGAAGTGGGTGTTAATTCTCCCCTCCATTATGGCTTTGTTCTGCGGCCTTGACTGCAGCTGCTGCCAGATGAAGTCACTGTATGTGGGTGTGGGGTGAGGTAACCAATTTTAGAGGGAGAAACGGATGGAGATTGAGAGATTTTTGATGACCAAGCAACAGATAAAGAAAGGAGGAGTGAGACAGAGGCGACCGGGTGATCGAGACAATGAATGAGCCGGATAGAGGGAGAAGTTCATGGCGCCCCGTTGTGGTATTCTGCTGTGTGGGTCGGGCACAGAGATGAAGCTTTGTTGAAGGCTGAAGACAGGGGAAGGACTCATGTGCATGTAGGAGGTAGACACACAAAGGAAGGAAAGACTGCAAGTGTGTTTTCTGACGCTGGAGGACAAAGAGTCTTTTTGAGTTGGTTTGTTCTGGTGCTTCCCCTCTTCAGCCGGGTGCAAAAGTAGAACAGCCCAGCAGAGGATGATGGAAAAGAGCTGAATACAACGAAACAGGAGAAAGCCACATTAAGTTACATTGTCTTTCTAACAGACATCAGCCATGTAGGGCTACATCCCCAAAAGGAGCATGATTTTTTTTTAAGCAAATGTCATGGCAGCGCTTCATATTGGAAAGCATTGTGACCTGAGGATGGTGCTAGAGGGAAACTCATGGAACATGCAAATGGAAGTGTCCAATTTTTAGGCAATGTAATTGCGCTTGGAAAATGACATGGAAATCCGCAAATTAGATTTCATTTTCTTCTTTTATTGTATCGCCTAATTGTAAACTTTGTCCAGATGTTGATTAGAAGTTCACCAAAACCTATAGCTAATGTGTAGCACAATGAATGTCTGTTCAAATATCTGAAAACAATTGCTTTAAATGAAGGGAAAGGCTTGGCCTTTTGGAAAAATACTTGGAATACCAAGAGTTAGATAAGAAAATCAATACCACGCATGTTTTTATGCTAAATATGAAGCGAGTTGCTTAGCTTAGCATAAATGACATATTATGTGTTTTGCAGGGTTAGTCAAGCAGCAGAGATGACAACACTCCAGTAAAGGTGCTGCTTTTGTGCTGAGCTCACCTAAACTTTATATTTACTGTACCATCAATAGATCTTCCCTTTAAAGACCTTTACACACAAGTGACAGGGCTAATAAACATAATGAAAATATGGAATACTCGCCTGCGAATATAGACTCTTCATTATGAAAGGTAAAAGACGTGGTATGCGGAACCTTTGTTTAGTTTAACACGGTTTGGACTATGGATGTTTCATGGTTGTTTAATAAATAGCCTGTTTTCTTAAGGTTGATTTTGAGTAGGAAGTGAACGTGTCCTGTCTAAGGTCTAATGGTGGAAACACCTGTTAGTGCTTGAGACATTCAAACCACAGTAGGCAAGGCCTGGCATCAACCCTTAACTGAGTTTCACTCCTCTGTGAGCGTTCTTGTTGAAGTAAATTGACCTTAAAATCCTGGTCATGTTATGGGATTGAGAAGGTAATGTACTGTGATATACTGTACACTAATGCTTTACAGAATAAAGACAACTGTATGCTATGTTTGACAGGAATGGGTTGAAATCGGATTTGATTGGGGTTTTGAGGGTGAAAGACTATTTTTCAAGCTGTAAAAGGCTGTTCAAATGTCAATTCCCTGGTTAGCATATGTAAAATAAATAGTTTTACGAGGTGAATAAATCAAATTCTCCATCATAAAGTTCCAACACCTGCACCCCGGGCCGGGTATCCCCCCGTCTCATCCAGACCTTTGAGCCATGACCTTCACCTGTGGGCTCTGGGTGTGTGCCAAGATGTTCCTTTAACATCTGACTTCACAGGTTTCATTAAAACATGGCCCTTAGCTTCTCGATCCTCGTTACTTTGTCCCCCTGAACTCTCTTCCTGTCCTCCATCTTCGCTATTTTCTTTGTCACTCTGTTTTTACCATGAAACAGCATTTGTATGTGAACTCAGTGTTCATTAACAAGCTGTGAACATAGGTCTTAACGGGGGGAAGCAGCATTTTACCATCTCCCTTTTGATTCACCCTTTGACTGTTCAAAGTTGTTTGCAGAGTGAGGGCCCCTCTCAGGAAAGGACGGGACGTTCCGTTATGTCAGATTCACGTATGCCTCTCCCTTTTTTTTCCTTTTCATTCTTTCTCTCTGTCATCCATTCCTTGTCAGTCATTCTGTCTCTTTCTCTCCAGCTATCTTTTTGTGGAATGTGCTTTGTTAAATGCCAATGAATCACAACAGAACGGTGGGGTTGTCTGTCTCTGGGATTTAAATGGTTTTACGACGCAGCTGGTTGGGACCGTGAAGGCTTTGAGTTTTTCGTCTATAACAGGTGGAGCTTTTGTCTGTGGTGGAGGAGGTGGGCTGTGTTGGTGGTTATGAGGATGCTGCAAATGCTTTGAGGTCTGGTTTGTGTTTGCTTTCAGGTTCAGTAGAGATGTGTGAGATGGCTATGTGTTGAGGAGCGCATGTTGGGCAAAACACACACACACACACACACACACACACACACACACACACACACACACACACACACACACACACACACACACACACACACACACACACACACACACACACACACACACACACACACACACACACACACACACACACACACACACACACACACACTCTTTCATCTGTCCTCCATCCATTTGGCTCGCCTCCATCTTTCTTTTGTCACGTTCATCTATCTCGCTATTCCCATGCTGCGTCCCAGGCTACTTTTGAACCATTGCCATGCAGGATAATGTTGGGAGGGGATTTCTTGGCTCCTGGGTTACAGTTTAGGCTTTTAGCATGGGGCTCTTATCCTGAGAACGACTTACACAAGAGACGAGACATCTGCAAATCCTTCTTCCTGCTGATACAGTGATATCTGTTGACCTCCTTGTCTGTGCTGCTGTGAGTTGTTTTGGTCGCCGGATGATGCAGGAGTAATGCCCTGTTTAGTTGAGAGAATGTAAAAAGGAGCCATTTGGTTTACATGGAACATTTTCTCATTTGAATTAGCTGATATGTGTTCCGAGAGATGTTAAAGGCCCTTTATCTTGGATACATGAAGGGAGAGATGATGGTAGAACACTATATCAGGGTGTGATCAATAGTACTGTCAGGAAAAAGAACATCAACTCCTCCAACAAGTCAATGTATAGACTTAGGAATGAAAAACATTCAAAAATAACAATTGTAAGTGGTTTCCATGGCTCCTGGAGTTATTTAGACTCCCTACCATGGTTAAAACTACACACACTAATAATATATGACATCTTTAAAGATCTTTGAATCATGTATGAGCTTGTGTTTTCTGGCAATTGTTTCTCGCTTGTAACTTTCGTTATGATAAAGTTGTCAACGTATCACCATTAATCAAACATTCATGTACTCATTTTAACTTTGTTCATTTCAAACTCATCTGCGGTGAAGTCTAACATGACCCTGCCAAGTTCAAATAACATGACACCTGTAAACTGTAGAAAAATGAGTCTTCACTTTTTACTTTCCCCGTCACTCAAATGTAAATACCCTCCCTGAACTTTGATGTTACTGTCAGGAATTTAGAAAACGTACACTTTTTTTCAAAATAGTGTAAACACTTTAAACACCTTGGGCTTGGCTTATCTATTGTATATACGGTATGTCACCGTGGTACAGCCCAATGTTATGACCTTTCTCTATCACCAAATAATTCATGTTGGCTTAGATAGTTACACTTCTCTGCTGAAAATCTTTCATATCTATATTGATTCAATGTCTCATCATGTACTTGGCCTTTCTTAAACTCAACCCACACTGGCCATCTGTTAAAACTACTGAAAGCTAATAAAATTGTCCCCAAAACCTCGTAAAAATACTTCACTGCACATGTGCAGATGAGGCTGCACTTTACTGTGGGGTTTAAACTGTCTTACATAATGCACTTTGCTGCCTGCTTTGATGCTTAAGAGTGTTTTTCTTTTCATCTATCAGATGGTTAAAGGAAGTCCTGCTGTAGATTACATATCAGCCTTTACATTAGCCTAGAATTATATCTCTCAGGATTTACTTGTTTGTTAACAAAATTACAGTCCGCTGTCTCTGTTCTTAAGATAACCAGCTACAATTAGAATCAGCTCTAATGATTAAGTAAGTGTGTACACACATGGGTTTTGTTATATTTTACATTTGGGGAGCAAACTTATAAAGATACAAGGTCAGCGAAAATAAACTTCCACTTCTTCCCAAATAATAAATTCAACAGAGCTTAGCCTTTTCAAAAATATTAATAGCCACCACATTACACTTAAATGTGCGAATGCCCCGGCCGTCTGATCTGTCCAATCAGTTTGCTAATGCTAATGCTAGGTGAGCTGTCTTGCTAAGCTAACTAATGTTTACTTGTAAATCAGTTCTGCATTTCTGCAACAGAACATTACTACTTTTAGTTAATTTAAACAAGCCCTTTTATGAGTTTTGGGGTTTTCCTGTTTCTGTGGTGTGTTATAGGCTTTGTGAATAGATAGTCTGCAAAGGCTGAAATCCCTGTGTTTCCTCCAGACGGAATTTCTCTCCCACGCACTCCCCCCCCTGCTGAAACACCTCAATTGGACTCCTTTTTTTACTTCCGTAATAGAGTGATATCACTATGTAACACTTGCGCTTCTATTTCCTTGCGCTCAAACATATTGTACGTGATAAGAGGCGGTACATTTCTAAGCGGTTGACCAATCACAACAGACCAGAGTAGACTGGGCTCTGGTTTCAGACAGAGGGTGAAAAGAGGTGCTGCAGCACAGGCAGTATGAGAAAAATAAAGAGCTTTTTGAACAGTAAAGCAAGTAAACATTTCACAGTACAGGCACAAAATACAAATGAGCAGAATATGTCCTCTTTAAAGTATGCTTGGAGTCAGTAGGCCAATCAGGTTCCTTTAACATTTGCTACCTTTTCCTATTTAATGTTTAAGTCCATGATCATAGTTGAGCTCAATGGCTTGTTTTTTTTCCCTTTGGCAGTCTCCTGTGTGTATTCACGGATTATGACTGAAAGCCAAAGCATGCTGTGGCTTTTTTTACAACATATTGTTCCTATGAAAATAATATGAGTGGATTATATAATACTTTTTTTGACAGCAAGATAACCAATTTTTTTTTGACAATGTAAAGTAAGCTAAGCCAACCTAGATAGCTTGCATTTCTGAAGCGGTATTTGCAGCTGTTTGGTTGTTTGGTGGAACTGTAAACAATTTTGAGTTTAGTTACCAAAAATGTGCTGCTTTCTCGATCAGAGAGCGATCATGTACAGATACATTATTTGAGTTATTGGTTGCTTTTGGCATGTAAAAAGTATTAGAACAGATATAAATAAACATTTAAAAACCATAACCTTTTTAATTTTTTTAAATGACTCAATATGAATGTTATAGCTGCGTGCTATAACATGTGAGTACTTAAAACACCCTCTCTTTTCACTCAAATCATTTGAGGTATTCTCCATATACAGTCTATGGTATGTTCTGCTCTGATTGAACTACTCTTCTGTCGGCAGGTAATGGCCTCACCATTAACCTCTTGCTTAATGAACATCTGTAAAGCATGCTGGCACTCGCCACAGGTCAGGCTCTCCTCAGGAAAACACACACATCTTCGCTACGGGTTTCTTCAGGCATTATGTGACGAGAGAGAAATATTAACCCTAACTTTCTTTAAAGTGGACCTATCATGCTATATTTGAATAATATATTGTAGGGCCATACCTATATAAAACATGTCTGTGAAGTTTTTTTTTCAAAATACCAAACAGATCATGTATTTTAGCCATGCCTCATTTCGCTCTATTTGCTCTATTCCAGCCCTGTCTTCACAAGGGCTGATTCTGTGGCAAATGAGCTGCAGCTGACCACTGAGGCACGAGCGTCATGTCACCATGCTGTTACCATGCTGTTACCATGCTGTTGCCATGCTGTTGCCATGCTGTTACCATGCCACGCAACCTCTCATTCCCCTGATTGGTGGAGAGTTGCCCATATAGGCGGAGCACCCCGTTTCTGACGTCAGAGATATTTCAAATCTGTATCAGTCTGTATCAGATCCGTTGCAGCCCCGTTTTTAGAGATTTGGGTACGAAGGAAAAGAGAGAGGGTTGTGTTTTCTGACACTTGGTGACTTCCCTGACACACCGGGGACACATATTCATGTATAAAAGACGTACAAAAGTGCATTTTGCATGATAGGTCCCCTTTAAGTAATGTTAAGTGAATCCTGAATACCATAGGTGAAGACTCTGGAGATCGCGGACCTCCACCAATGCTTTTTTCATGAACATTTTTGTCTATTTTCACCGTGGTTCGGATCTGCTCTGAAATGTAATTCGTTCTTCCTTGCCCTATGCCGAAACTAGGCCAGTATTTGTTCCATAATCCTACAAAAAGACAAACAACCAACCAAACCAACAACTCAAGTCACGCTTCAGTCTCTTTTTCTTTTTTAGAGTTTAAAAGCTACTATCCTAGATGAATAGGCGTTCACTCAACATTTTAGCAAACTCCAATATTGTTTGATATTTTAACCTTACTAAAACTACTGGGTTTTTTAAAAAGGATTTTGATTAACCTTCAGAGTTTTTGCTAATTTCAGCATATTTAAACGTTTGTTTCAGCATGTGTGCGTGTCTGTCTATACATGTATGCAGAGTGTGTGTGTTTGTATTAATAATCTATGCAGTGGAGCGTTTTGTAATATGTGTGATGAATTATTCATTGATAAGAGATGGGATGCTCTTTCATTAGTCAAACCAATAGGGATGCTGCTCTGGACACACCTGCTATTACACTGCTCAGTGATTCACACACTTTGTGTGTGTCTGTGTGTGGTTGTCATTGTGAGTACATGATTTATATAATTTTGTCTTTAATTATGCAATGTATAATATGAACTATAAATAAATATATGCGCTGTATTTGCTACTGCGTATATGATGATGCAGCAGCCTACTTTCATTAGGGCTTCTACCTACATTAACTGTATATACTGGATAGAGAGAAGGCTATGTTTACGTTGAAGTCCATGTTTAATGTAATGTCTGGAAACAGGGATTTAAAATCTTAACACACACTGCTGAATGTAGTCTGTGAACATTGAGAGTAAATGCAATCTGAACTTCCATCCGGATGCAATCATAAAGAAATAGGTTATGAAACATTTCCAGGGTAACCATCTTATTTCAGGTGACATAGATTCTTTGTGACGGTCTTTATGAACCACTTCTTCTCGTTTTCTGTTTCTCTCCTGTAGCATAATATGTCTTTTGTTTGGTCTGGCTGGAGATTAACTTGCTATTGGTTGCTGAGGTCCATAACACTTTATCCATCAGCGGACTGTTTGCCAAAGGCTTCTGCTCCCTGTGGGGTGGAGCAGAGGAAGAGAGTGTATGTGTGTTTGCTCTCTCATGCACCTTTATACGTGCATTTGTGTGGGTCTGTTAGTGTCTCAGGGTGTCTGTGTGTGTCTTCATGGTTCATTCAGGGTGTATTTCAGACAGTCAGGGTGTGTGAGGAAATTGTGTGTGTGTGTGTGTGTGTGTGCGTGTGTCTTTCATAAATGCAGGATTACCCTGTCGCCCCTCTCTGCACAAAGACAAACAGGCAAGAGTTCAGTCTAACTTAATGAAATGCACGCACGCACGCACGACACACACGGCCACACCACTCTTGTCTCTACAGCGTCTGCTCTGACTTTGTTCGACCTTTTAATAAAAGATCGTGTATAAGTGTGCACAAAATGTATGCATGTTGGCTCTCGACAGTGCGTGTGCGTCATCCTGCACCTATACTGTATGTTAAGATTCAGCAGGCTGTGTTTATGTATTGTCCGCTGTTCTTAAAAGGGATGTACGTGTGCGTTGCATAAATGTCCCTCCTCATGTTTATTTAACAGCTGCTGAAACTTCACTGCAGTGTTCGTCTAACTCTCGCACTTTGATCTCTACATCGCTCAAACTGCTGAGCCAGGGAAAAATAAGGACACACACGCTACTGAACATCAACACACTAGATTGGAGTAAGAAAACAAACACATACACCCTGCACAGCCACTTACTGTAGTATTACATTACATTACATTGCATTTAGCTGACGCTTTTATCCAAAGCGACTTATAATAAGTACATTCGACCAGGAAGACACAACCTTGAAGAAAACAGAATCATATAAGTACATCAGGTTTCATAGAGCCAAGTATTTCAAGTGCTACTCAACTGGCTTTAGATAAGCCAGTCCTTTATTAGTATATAAGTGCTCTGTTAGCAGTTATTTGTTAGTCATTCTATCGCTCGAAGTGGAGTCGAAAGAGATGAGTTTTCAGTCTGCGCCGGAAGGTGTGTAAGCTTTCTGCTGTCCTGATGTCAATGGGGAGCTCATTCCACCATTTTGGAGCCAGGATAGCAAACCCACGTGTTTCTGCTGATGGGAACTTGGGTCCCCCTCGCAGCGAGGGTGCAGCGAGTCCTTTGGTTGATGCAGAGCGGAGTGCACGCGCTGGGGTGTACGGTTTAACCATGTCCTGGATGTAGGAAGGGCCAGATCCATTCGCAGCATGGTACGCAAGTACCAGTGTCTTGTAGACATATTTAAATGCCCAAACACACACACACACACACACACACACACACACACACACACACACACACACACACACCACACACACACACACACACACACACACACACACACACACACACACACACACACACACACACACACACACACACACACACACACACACACAACACACACACACACACACACACACACACACACACACACACACACACACACACACACACACACACACACACACACACACACACACACACACACACACACACACACACACCACACACACACACACACACACACACACACACACACACACACACATACCATGTATACATCACTTCAGGGGACATTACATTGACTTACATGCATTTCCTGACTTATCCTAACCTTAACCATAACCAACACACATGCCTAACCCTTAACCTAACCCTAACCCTAAACCTAACCAAGTCTTCACCCTAAAATGAATGATTCCCCTTATGGGGACCTCCATTTTGTCCCCATAAGGGAGGCGAGTCCCCACACGTGACTACAGTATGTAAACAAATGTATGTACAGATTTAGGTCCCCACAAGTATAGTAATGCTAGGCCACACACACACGCACACACACTGATGATTTTATGAGTTCCAAGTAATCCCACCTTATTAAGAAAAGTGAGAGTGTGTGTGAATGCCAGCTTGGCGTAGGGAAGGACCGGTGTGGCTTGGTTAGGCATGGCGCCAAACTGACGCCACCCTCAAAGCCTCCAGCAGCCTGTGTCTGAGAGCAGAGGAACGTCCTTCAGTTACTCCTTTCAAGGGTTCACCCAAAGACCATATATATTTCTCATCTTACCATATAGATACAACTAGTTTGGGTTTGGTGTGAGTTGAATAGAGACGTTCCCTACACACACACACACACACACACACACACACACACACACACACACACACACACACACACACACACACACACACACACACACACACACACACACACACACACACGCACACACGCACACACACACACGCACACGCACACGCACACGCACACACGAACATGTGCTAAACTCAACAAAGTCTTAGAAATAGCTGACTGATAAATCCAAACTTCTCCAAACTTAATATTTAACCTACTCAAACTACTAGTATTCAGAAAATAGAAGGCAGAGGTTAAAGCGTTTTCTTTATCTAATTTTAGTTGTGTATTTAGCTCTTGTTATGCTTGGTGTTTATGGTATATGTGGTAGAGTGGCCTTTCAACCCTTTCAAAACAGTGCTTGCTATTAACAGAGCAATTAGTGAAGCACTTTACAGTCTGATCCTTTTTTTTATTGTAAGCACTCTCATCTGTTTTTAATCTAAATATCTGTTAACCACGATGGTGGCATTAAAAAAGGACAGTAATTATCTGTGATTGTGTGTTTATCTATAGGTGCCTCAGCTGGATTACATTTCATTGACTTTCAGAATGGGTGGTCTGAACTATCAGCCTTAAACCAGGAGCAAGGAAAGCACTCGTCGCTCTGACAACACGAATGTGTGCTTTTGTGTAGGTGTATATTTATGTGGTTAAAAAGACAAACTGCTGAAGTGATGGATAGTTTTGTGTTTTAGTTCGACAGATCTCTGAGTAAATTGCTTTTACTGATTGAGGTCTTGATTGAATTTAAGTGGCACGTCACTCAGGATAAAGAAAGCTATGTGTGTTTGTCTGAGTGTGAGAGAAAGTGTGTTACTGCTAGTAACTAGTAACTAGAACTAGTTATATAAAGGTGGTCTGATACAAACAGATATTCAAATATGTGGATACAATTTTAATACAAGAGACATGAAATAGTTAAGAACCAGGAACCATACATATTTATGCTAAATGCATGGCAACTCTGTTTTGGCAACTTTGGTGAGATGGCTTTTTGCCTACACAGTAACAAAACATCCTCACACATACTTTAGGAGGTGTCTCTACACACAAACTCTGATATTGAGTGTTTATTTTTATCCTGTATGTCTTCCAGCACTCTGAGTCAGCGAGAAAATATAAGTCATTTCTCTATGTCTCTTTTATCATGTGGTATTTTGTGTCTTTACATGCATGCGTGTGATTTAGTTGATGTATTTATTCTTTCATGTCTGCACAAGCTTTTATTTGTGTTTGCAGTCGGTTTAACATTACTGTGTGCCTTGACTGTGTCAGGTGAAACTCTACTGGATATGGAGATGAGCCGACCCTGGGGTTGTGACATGTAGAGGGTGCGATGTGCCCCTGCCAGCTGGCGTGGTAGGCCCTGTGTCATCAGCAATTTGCTGTGAGTTTCATCCATCATCATGGGATGTAGTCAAGGTGCCCGTCATGCTTGGCAAACAGCGCCGCAAAAATACACTTTACAGTCCACAGGCACACTCACATACCGGGGTTGCTATATGGTTGTAATATTTCTGGTTTTTAACATATGAGCGAGGATCTCGTGGAGTTTTGCAATCCAAACACAGAAAAAACAGTCAGCGGATTTTTCAAAATGACTTTTTAGGGGCTTTTCTCACAGATATGTTGTTATTTTTTTGGTATGATGAAATGAGGTGGTTAACATTCAGCCACTCGGGTAGAAAACAGCACCTGCATGATGTTTCTCAAGAACGTGATGCATGGAAATAGGACTTAATGTTCAATAAAAAATCCTTCCAGAGAACATATGGTGGTGTTGGATGCCTTTTCGTATCGCAGATGGTTGGTTGTATCTCTTCCTGCATGATCCTCACTGCCTCCACCTTGCAGCATCACTCAGGGTGTCAGCTGTAATGGGAAAATTAAATATTGATACAGGACAGAATAATGCAGTATCCCCCTATTAGGAATTATAATGGAGAATTATCAATCTGCACAAGTTCTTTGTCATTTTCAATGTCCTGTTTGTCCCTTTTCAATCCTGGTGTCATCAACCTTCCTGTGCCTTTTATTTCCACAAAATAACAATCATTTATGATACTTATATAGCATTTTAAGCAGCTATTTGTCTGAGTATTCCAGTTAAAATGTGTCTCCTATCCTTGGAGTGTTTTTTTTATAAAAAACCCACCAAAAAGTATATTTTTTGGACAAACAAGCCCTCTGAGGCATTTAAGATGATATTACAGACATTATTTTTTCTATTCCTGGCACATTCTTCTGGAGCACTGGCCCATGTTTGTGTGCCGTGGTCAGGCCCAGAGCGAATTCTGTCCAGCACTCTGTCCTGCCAGGGGAATTGTTTCTGTTTTATTAAAGTATCAGTCTCTGTTTGTTTGTTTCAAAAAGAGAAAGAATGAGACACAAATAAAGCACATAAAAGGAGATAATAGCACCTGAGGCAGCCTCTCTTGCATCTTGTTTACAACATGCTGTGCAGATGGATCCTGTTTCAGATTAAATAAAAAGAGTAGAGTTTCAATCAGCTGTTCCAGGCAAAGTCTCTATAGTCTCTGTGTCAGGGATTGTACTTGTATTCATCTGCCTTGTGTGCGCTTGCAGATTAAATGAAATGCCAAACTATTTATTATAATATGCTTGTTAAGCCTCATATAAAGAATTGTAAAATTGTGCAGCTTAGCCTGTTTCTTAATCGAAGGTGTTGGATCCAACAGTCATATTTTCCATAATTAGTCTCAAAGCCATTTTTACAATAGATTCTTATAAAAAAATGATTTATCTTTATGAATCTGCGGGAACTAGAGTTTCTTATTGCCTGTTTAAATGGTAATGGTTTTTAGACACAACCTAGCCTCAGGCTTTATCAAGGCTGAACTTGTTTACTTCGTTTAGAGTACAAATATTTCCAGGAAGGTGTAACCAGTTTTCAGATTTTCCTATTTTTTAAAGTTTCAGTCAACATGCTTTAAAAGTCTCTTAAAATGTTATGACCTCATAACATGTGACTGTATAACTTTATTTCTGAATCAAAAACATGACGATAATCAACCTGGTTCTGAGGTTTTAAGGAAAGTTATGTTTCACAGGATTGATTCACAATAACAACCAGAAATAATAATATCATCAAAAAGTGTAATTCAGTTTATTATAGCTGTATTTACAGATTTACTCAGTTATAACAAGAAAAGAAAAGTCAACTTGACTGAATTAATATTTGCCTCCGTTAGCTGTGTGTTTCAACATCTGCTGATTGTGTTTATAGGCAAATGAACGGGCAAGCTTCAATAATGACTTCCTATTGGTTCAGAACACCTGCTACCTGCACCTGTCTCTCACTCTTAACATCTGCTTTGACTCTACAAATTATTTATTTAATCAAAAACAGATTTGCGTGACTCTTCTCTGTTCTCTTCTTTCCTTTGTATGCCGAAGTGGATGTTTTGTTATGTAAATATTATGGGAACACTGTGTCTCTAAACTCAATTTAAATAATATAAATGTACCAACTTTAGCCTCAAGACCCTGAATCATTTCCAAACAATAAGCATGCCAACTGTCAACTTTAGTTTCAACTAAAATGACCTCCATTAGCAGCAAGTAAAACAATTCAAGATTTCTGTCCACACTGCAGACATTTACAAATTGCATTCCCAATTCTGCTTTTCCTCCGTAAACAAAATACTCTGCTGCCATGTTTTACCCTCAAGTCAGATGTTTCTTCCCCCTGCTGTTTGGGGAACACATGACCTTATCCTCCCATCTCTTTTCTCACAATTCTCACTCCATCCATCAGACCTTTCCTACCTCTGTCAGTTTAGTGAACTGTGAAGAGATTTACAGTTTACAAACACAAACAAGGTTAGGCTTCCGCACGTCCGTATCCACGTGCATCTGTTGGTGCCTTCCTGGTCTGCTTCTTCTGTTTAATACAGGACGAATGTAGTACAACATTATGCATGCATGTAATATGCCTCCATAATAACCTAAATGTACATTTCACAACTTTATTGGTCACCTAATAGCCAGTGACTTGATTTTTGTGTAAAAGACAGAATAGTTTAGCCAAGAAAATAAAGAGATACAATGTTTATTCTTTTAGCTCCCCTAGCAACAGCGTTGTAGCATGTTGCTAACATAGAACAATATTGTTGGTTACATAAGCTTGAGCTACCAAGCTGAGAAATTAATTGACCAAATTGTTGTTTGCAAACTACATTTGTAAAGCAATTTACTTGACACTTATGTACTTGTAATTGTCAAGTACGTAACTTCATCAGTAAAGTTATGGTAAAAATCATCATAGTCCAAATAAGGTATATTCAGACTTGGGGAGCATCCACCTGAATTCTGTAGGAAATAATAAAAAAGTTGTTGATGCAACATTATTTCTAGCAGCGGACACGGATAATTTATCTTGTTTTAGAGAGCATATGAATCATGTCAGAACTTGCAAACATTAACACAGATGAGATTAATACCTGTTTAATCATGACACATGTAAACTGATTTATAGCTTAGAGGGAAAATAGAGGTGAAGAGAAATGATGCTTCACTAGACACAAAGAAGAACCTCTCCCTCTCTGTAAAGCGCTTTGCTGTGATAATTCCTTCACAAAAACGTAATTGACACACATGCCAAGTAATTTATCCATTCACAGCTCCAACAGAAGTGACAGGTATTACTCAGAAGTGCACTACAGCTCTGTGAGGTCCTAATGGAAGTGCTGTCTGAGAACCTGTGGGGCACACAGTTTAATAACACAGAGTGTGAGTGTTTCTCTGCTTGTGTGCTGATCGCTGCATGCATTTTGTATGGGCTCTGAACAGTCTCATAATACACACATGCGCACAGAAGGATTCACACTTTTATTTCATGATCCGCAAAAGGATCCACACTTGTATTTCCGGATCCACACTTGTGTTTTTCAATGCACACACAAATGTATTCCGTTTCATATACATGTAAATAAAATCCAAATACAGAAAAAAGTTTTACATGTGTATTTTTGATCCTCACATATTTGTTTTCCGTTTAAATCCTCTGAACCTGCAAACACAAACCGCTTTCTGTGCACGGATCGCTGTGCATTCGTGTGTGGGTTTTTTGAGACTCCCCTGACGGTCAGCCGATTCGTACTTGTAATTATTTCTATCTATAGCCAATCAGATGTCTCCTCAATTCTAAGCCAATCACATGAGTGCGCCCCCACGAGGGTAGATTTCTTGCGTTCATGACGTAGCGCTTCATGTACGCATTTTGCGCAGTCCGGAGCTGACAGCTCCATGGAGCCTGCCTGCAGGCGCTAATCTCAGGACACCCTCCACTCTCAGTACAGCGCCACTTTCCAAACCATTGATGAATGCTTGTGTACACAAAAACGGCAGGCAAAACCGTTTTAAATGTGTGTTTCCTGTATGGCGAATACAGCTGCTTTATTTATGTCTGTATGAAGTTGTTGTGAGTGTGGAGGGAGCAGCTACAGGTTAGCTTAGCCTAATCGATCAGTGCACTACGAAGCCAGTGCTAGACAGTGACCTGTTAACGGGGGGAGCCCCGCCGGTCATTATCGGCCGATATTCACTCTTAATAGTTTGATCGGTGCTCTCTATAAAGGCCGATCAGGAGAGCTGGATCTGATCGATATGGACATAACCGCGAGTGAAGTGTAACCGGACGCGAGAGAGAGATCAGATCAGCTGCTGAGTCTGATGGAGACACGCTGCTCTGCATGATCCCCTGATGCTCCGCCCTCTGTTTAGCGAGCTGACCGGACTGCGCAAAATGCGTATGAAGTAATCTTACCCTCGTGGGGGCGCGCTCGTGTGATTGGTTTAGAATGAAGGAGACATCTGATTGACTATAGATAGAAAACATTACAAGTACGAATCGGCTGACCGTCAGGGGAGTCTCAAAAAACCCACACACGAATGCAAAGCGATCCGTGCACAGAAAGCTGTTTGTGTTTGCAGGTTCAGGGGATTTAAACGGAAAACAAATAAGTGAGGATCAAAAATACATATGTAAAACTTTTTTCTGTATTTGGATTTTATTAACATGTATATGAAACGGAATACATTTGTGTGTGTATTGAAAAACACAAGTATGGATCCGGAAATACAAGTTTGAATCCTGCTGTGTGCATGTGTGTATTATGAGACTGTTCTGAGCCCATATTTTTGTGAGTGACCTAATACAAGTATCACATTTGGCTGCCTCTTTGTGTGTGTCAGGTGTGCACAAATGAAGTCATGATTGGATTGGTTGGGAAAATCCAATCATTATCAGTTCAAACTCTTTTTTTAAATCTGTGGATTATTCAGTGACACTTTGATAAACAGCAACTTTGTCAATCTAATTTGTTTCTTCTTTTTTATATTCTCACAAGCAAGTACCAGCAACTGCATGGGGTCTTCTGATTTGTGGATTAAAGTAATCATCCTCAAAGGGAAGGTGGACCTTTTGAGAGGGCCTGCCTGAACATGCCTCTCATCACGACCCAGTGGACAGTGACCAAAGGTGGAGGAGAGGAGGCCCCTTGGATGGATGGATGATGGAAGAAGGGAGGTGAAGTGATGGACATAAAAACAGTGTTGGGTAAGAGGCCTGTGACGAGATTGAATGAAAGAGGTGGCAGCTATTTCCACGTGAGGACGGCTTAACTGAGGGGTTAAGTGAAAAGTCTTCGCTCTTCATTTTCTCCATTTACCTCTCAGCTTATTATCTAAAAGGCTTCAGATTGATATGACAGCTCTTCTGTCACTCCTCCCACATCTTATGCTCTTTGATGTCCATTCCCTCTTAGTGTAATTTGGCTGATGTTGCTCTTGTACCCCACTTGCTTTCCTTTCTACCTTTACCGCCTCCTTCCCACACTCACCCCCATCAAATCACCCCCTCTTTACTCCACATGACCTTTGTTTTAAGATGATAAGCTTTAAGCCCTCAGTACGATAGCTGTGAACCACAATGTCACCCCATATCGGTTACCATAGCCAGAATGCAAAACAAGCTTTTCCATTTCTTGCTCTTCCATTTTTGTATTTAACTTGTAAAAATCACTGTAATGACCAAATTACAAAAACAAGAATAAGAGACTCAGTTTAGGGTCCCCTTCAATTTGGTGCCCTCTGAAAGTGTTGACCCTCCCCCCAAAAGTGCCCCTGAGTGAGGCTGTGGTATGCAGATAATGTGCTTAAGTGCATCAGCGGTGTATCTTTTCAGATCACAGAGTGCTGGAGAGCTGGATCAGGCGATAAGTATCAGCTTTAGGAAATGCAGGCTATCCTCCAACCCTCATCCACATAAAACAGCACCATTAGTCAAGGCTGAAATGGATACACTGTTCTGTTCTGTTCATGCCATAGACCCCACACCCAAGTTTGCCTGTGTGTATGCCTGTGTGTGTGTATGTGTGAATTTGTTTGAGAACAAAGCTCTATTTCCCCCAAAAAACGAGTACAATTGTGGACTAAGCTACAACTGTTTGGTTCACTCTCTCATCAGGTAATATCATGGGCGGTTCTGGGGGTAGGGGAAACAGGGTCTAGTGCTACTGTAACACGGAGCCTGTGGGCCTCCTTCAAAACATGAATCTGTGAACATTCATTTAACCTGTTAAACCCCGAGCCTGTTTTTCAGGTTTCAGGCTCGAAAATGACATTCCCAGAACAAATGACTATAACTTCACTTCTAAAAGGTTTATATGAATCATTTTTGTTATCAAAGCAAGGTTACATCGGTGAGTTGGATGTAGAAGTGTCAGAATCAATATAGATATGTCTGTGTCAGAGTAAATTCAGATGGAACATGGCAAAAAAATGTAAATTCCTGTCTCCGCCTAAAGAAAACCCATTACTTATAGTGAAGACCAACCTTGAATGATGGGTTAGTAGCCTAAAAGCTTTAGGAATCCAAAGTATAACATATAATAAGTACCCTGTATCAAGATTGAGGCAAAACAAGTGACATTTGACCTTTTTAGAGAGGTTTATGAAAATAAAGTGGAGGTGCAGGGCCTTCAGCAGGGCCTTCAGCAAACTCCAACAATTCTGCAGCAAGCTGCTCCCTGAAAGTCTTCTGGGTGTGTGGCTTTGTCCTGCTGGAGTCACACCTCATCTAACAAATGTGGAAAAACAAAGAGATTAGATTAATTCACTGGCTTATACTTATAGGATAATATTGGACTATAAATGAATAATTTTATACATGTATACATGTATATGTATTCACTGGCCATTCATTTAGAAAATGTAACTCCAAAAAGGCAAGTAACACTATTTAGCATTTTGGCTAATCATTCCTGTTGGCTAAGCTAACACTGTGATGCAGTTCCACCAAACACAAAAGTAATACATACAAAGGATAATATTGGACAATAAATGAATAATATTACAACAAATAAATAAGTAAACACATATATATATTCATTCACTGGCCATTAATTTAGAAAATGTAACTCCAAAAAGACAAGTAACACTATTTAGCATTTTGCCTAATCATTCCTGTAGCTTCTTGGCTAAGCTAGCACTGTGACGCAGTTCCACCAACCACATAATATATAAAAACAGAGAGATTACATACCTTTCCCGTGGTGGAAGTTCAACATCCGAGTCACTACTGTCCGGATCCAGGTCTGGCTGGAGGAGATCTTCATCATCCGACGAAGAGTCATCTGGTATGATCATAGCTATCGTCAGCTAGCATCTCTAGCACCTGCTCGGTGATGAAGCTCTCCCTTCTGGCTGCGTAATGCGTAATGGAGCCGGAGCAGGCGTAGTTTATACTACGCAGGATCATATCTTTGGAACCCATTGGTCGATTTGGGTGATTGACACCTTTTCTGAACCGTTGGAGCCAATAGAATCGAGTGACAGTTAGTAAGTCCCGCTAAACACTTATGTCAAGTAGAGAGAGGTTTGCGTAAACAGCATGTGAGACAGCATTACCTCCGGACTGCGAAACTTTATAACTACTCTGCTGCCATGAATGTAATGATAGATTATCAGGAACAATTCTAAAGTGACGAAGAGACATTGGATTAACCTTAAACAGCGTTTTTATTCCCTTGAACAAGAGCTTTGATCACAAAACAGCAACGGTAAGACATAATTATTGTTATGGTTTTGAAAATTGCTGTTTTTTTTTCTTCCCTGTTCTGGCTGCTAGCTCAGTAAGTTTGTGTCCTACAGTGATGATACTTATAACAAAGTATTAGCTTTCAGATCATATGTAGTTTGTGCAGAAAATATTAAGTTGTAAAGATCGTTTTTGCTAGTTAGCACCGGAAGTAGCATCTGCCCGTTTTAGCTAAGGGCTAATGCTAACGCTTCTTGTGAGACTTGTGTTTTGTTTCTGTAAAAATGGTTCGTATTGTCAGTTAGCTGATATTATTCTCGTTAATCTGGTATAAGACATTAATAGGTTTTTAAATATTAAGATGCCCTGTGGCACAGTGTTGTGAAAAAAAAAAACCCGTCAGCGGGGACCTTCGGGCTTAACAAGTTAATGACGTTTTACCTAAGTTACCAACACAAATGCTTTAATGGAAACAAATACCAAACAAAAATGTAAATCTTGAATCTTTGTGTCTTTTTACCGTCATCAAATGGGCCCCCCTCATAAATAACTACCTCCAGCATGGCCCCCTGCAGTAAATTGGTCTAGAACCTCCACTGGGAAATACAGAATCAAAACTTTAGACAGTCAAAGTTGGAGACTAGCTGGTGAACACAGTGTGGGTGGAGACCAAAAAAGGAGCAACAAAGAGTAACTGAAGTAACATTTGCCTATAGTGAAAATAAAACATGACTCTAAGGAATGTTCTGCTGGATGTTTAAACCATTAAACAAGCAAATATTTTCCTTTACGTTTACAGCTTAATAAAGGTGATACTGTCATTGTTGTGTACACAGCTTGTCTCAGCTGCCCCTAGTTATTGCAGGTTGAACTGTTGGTGAGAGTGGATATAAACTGCTGTTGTGTCTGGTAGTTTTGGTATACCATGCTCTGTAGTGCCTGCCATAGGGGAACAGTTAGAACAGGAAGTGTCCAGGGTATGAGGGGTCTGCAGTAGTTTTTTAATACCTCTGAAGAGTTAGCATAGGCAGGGTTATAATAAAGAAATGTTTTGCAAACCAAATCTTCCATTACAGGTTCTTTTGTGCTAGACAGTGATTGATGTGTAGTGGACAGACTCAGTAGCTGCTATGTAAAGCTAGATAGGCACCTTTCATAGCAGGTCAACCTCCCACAGCTGATACAAGAAGTAGATCCATTAAAGGAGTTTTATGATAGAGCTTGTGTTGCAATCTTACTACAAGGGAGTTTGTAGTTTTCATATACCTTAAGGTGTCCACATATACAGTTACAACAAACTACATTAAAACTTCACAGCCTTCCATTTGAAGTTTGATTTTAGCACGATTTGCATTAATCATTTTTATTCTGTTGTTTCCAGACGTGTATTTTTATCACAGATTCACAGAAGGACAATCCTATAGACATAACAGATCAGTGTACAGTATGCTTGAACATTTACTCACAGGGAAGGATGGGTACGTGCATACATAAGCACAGACACACACACAGATGCAGGCTCGCCCACATGCTAATCACAGCTGACTGTAACAGAAGTGGAATGCATGCTGGACTGTAATCAGGATGTTGTCCACATACTGATTACAACACTGCAGCTCCCACCCCAGCAAAAAAATGTTGCACCGAGCACTTCTGCTACTTTCTTTTCATTACTTGTGCACTTTCCATCCAGGAATTATTTAGACATTCAATTAATATTTTGCTTGCAATGCATTTGAAATGGTGTTTTTGTTTTTACGCTCTTCCTTCAGTTTCTGGCTGAAATTCCTTTCCTTAAAGAGCAGCTCCACTTTATTTAGCCTCTCATCGTGATGGATGGAGGGGTGTGTTGTTTGGTCATGTTTTCCACACACACACACACACACACACACACACACACACACACACACACACACACACACACACACACACACACACACACACACACACACACACACACACACACACACACACACACACACACACACACACACACACACACACACACACACACACACACACACACCCACACCACACACACACACACACACACACACACACACACACACACACACACACACACACACACACACACACACACACACACACACACACACACACACACACACACACACACACACACACACACACCGTGGTCTCTCTGTTGTGATGAAGCCCTGTGTTCACAGCATTGTTGACAGATGCACTAGGCCTGATTAAAGACATGGTTCTCTCTCTGCCGTGTGTGTCCTTTTCTGTTTGCGACCATGTGAAAGCTGTATCTTGATGTGTGTGTGTGTGTGTGTTTGTGTGTGTCCACCCACTGAACTCAGATGTCAGCGTGTCCCAGGTTGCTGGATATCTGCCTGTTTGTGTGGCAGCCTGTGACTGTATATAGTAATTTTCTATAGTTTCCACTGAGTGACAGATTGTCTTTGTAGCGAGGTCGAGCACCTGCCAAGTCAGGAAAAGACATTTTCCGCCATTACTCAGCTCCACTTTATCTTCTCCATTTGTAGCATATCGCACACCTTGTTTTTGTTGCGGTTGGTTTCATGTGTGGGCACTTTGCATTTGTGTAGTTTGTGGATGGAAGGAAGGCGTGTATACGAGTTAGCTTATCTGGTTTAATTTGCTTCATAAAACTTAAAAATATACAATAATATGAATCTTTTCACATTTAGCGACTGTGTGTTTCTCTCTTCAAATGCTCATGTGTGTGTCAGCTGAGGACAGGTATTTCCTAAAGCAGTGAGCCAGGAGGGTTAAATCACAGGAAGGATGTCAAATATATTGGCTGAACAGATGAAAAGAAATAACAGGGACAGACAAAAAAGGATTTAAAAAGAGCATTTATATTTACTTTTCTGTTATAAGACTCTCTCCCTGTATATGTGAAGAAGAGGGCATCATGAGAGATGAGAGAAACAGCAGGACAAGTGTTGGATAATGAGAGCAAGAGAGATGTGAAGGGAAGAAAGACATTGTGGTTGGGAAAAGTGGAATGTGATGGAAAGACAGAACAGCTGTTGCAGTGTTTTTACCTGTCATGAGGTGCTTTACTACACATTAACATCGAAAACCACCTGGAGACTGACGATCACATTTAACCAGCCGAGGTGACTTTGTGTGTCATTTATGTGCATGTCGTTCCAGATGGAGAGGAACACATAGGCTGTTAAAGGTGTTTTTGTGTGTCTTCCTGTTGGTGTGGCAGGAGATTGATTTAGAATCTGAAGTCATTAGAGGATGAACAAGGCTTTAGCTGACAGACTGTGACCGGGCGAGCTCGCCTGCCACCGTTTGTCCTTGGGATCCAGAGACAATGAGACAAGAGATAAAGCACTTAGAAAACCCATTTCTTTCTGTCCCTCCCTCCCTCTCTCTTTTTCTTGCAGCACACACTGTGGTAGTTACCATTATATGTTAATTGACCTATTCTCTTTTGACGAAAATACAATTTGAAGAATATTTTTGAGAAGCATTCTGGCCCCAGTTTGAACACTCAAGTCCAAAGTTTTAAACCTATGCAGTCCCAAAAAAATTCTGACAGGCCCAAAGTGGCAGGTTAGTGTTTAACTGCCTGCTTTTTAGGGTTTTTTCATGAAAGAAGCAAACATAGCTAGCCTTGCCACCCATCATTTGGTGAATAATTGTGCTTATATTTACAGTATATACTATATATAGCTTTACACTGTTAACATTACCAGTGTTGGCTGTCATTTGCAAGGCTACTTTTCCATCACATGGCCACAGGAGAGCCTTTGCCAGACTTTTACAATCATCGTTTATATCCGTTACGGTTACCAAAGAGTTCCTGCTGAAAAACGATTCGTTATTCTGAGGTATTTCTTTCATTTAACCTCTCTTTTTCATTGTACAACTTCTGCTGTGGCTGCTAACAATACTGTGGTAACTGTGGCAAACTAAACAAGGACACTAAGACCTAATTACTGGCGAAACAGCTTCCGAGTATTAAGGGTGCGAGTATGGAATAAAGGAATAATCCCACTAATTCAGCCAAGAGATAAGGGTGTCCGCTAAACAAAGAAGTCATAATAATAAGACAATTTCTCCGGGCAAAATCCCACTAAGCCCCCTAGAATCCGACTACGCTCCAGCATAAGAATTTGTGGAGGTTTCTCAGGAGCAAATCCACTTCCTCCACTTTTCCCTCCCCATGTCCTCTGGTTACATCTTTACCCCCCTGGTGTACTCTTCTCTGATTGGATCAGCCCACTCTCTGGCTGGACGGTGACCTTGTTTGCCATTGGGCAGTTTGGGAGGAAAGGTATGAAACCACCAGCAGACATTCATTGGGGGGTAGATTCTCACTCACACACACACACACACACACACACACACACACACACACACACACACACACACACACACACACACACACACACACACACACACACACACACACACACACACACACACACACACACACACACACACACACACACACACACACACACACACACACACACACACACACACACACACACACACACACACACACACACACACACACACACACACACACACACACACACACACACACACACACACACACACACACACACACACACACACACACACACACACACACACACACACACACACACACACACACACACACACACACACACACACACACACACACACACACACACACACACACACACACACACACACACACACACACACACACACACACACACACACACACACACACATTTTGTGGTCTTTGGAGCTTATTGGAATTTAAACACTTGGTATTAGTTGAGATTTTTAACAACAATTAATCCTTTTCTTTTCAGTTTGGCATGATCCTTCTCTCCTTTCACTTTTGACAGATGGGAAGGAGAAGCAGCCTGCGGAGGGAAGGAAGGACAGTGAAGGATATAGTGGGGAATAAGGGCGGAAAGGCATACCCAAGATAAATGCATCACATAAAACATTTAAAAGCTTACTGTTTTTGAAACCCCTGCAGAATAAAGTAAAAGCTTCCACACCATTGTTATAAATCCAATCCCTCAAAAGCAGTTTATTCAGTTTTATTAGACTGTATTTAATATATTATTGTTGACCATTTTACATTTGATTATCAGCAGTTTTGGGACAGTTGCTGTGTGTCAACGATGTGTTTGATTTGTCAGGTTACTCTGTGTTCCTATGTGTGTGTGTTTACAGCTGTGTTTGCAGTACCAGGGAAGTGTTGGCAGTGATTTCTACCAGGTGGAGGCGGCCAGCTTGTGGTGTGGTGTGTGTGCTCTGAGCGCCTTATTGAACACACACACTCTCAATCACTAAGAGTGAGTGATTTTCATCTGCCAACCAATCTTTTTTCTTATCCATCATACCTCAACCTATAATTTACCTCAATGTGAACCTTAATTGTATGTTTGCAGGTTTGGTATGCTTCCTAATTCTTAACATTACAATGTTTTGATGAGTGATAATTAGGGTTCATAATCCATTCAGGAGAACCAACAAACATCAACAAAACTAAAAGCACAAAGGTTAGAGCCTATAATTCAAGGAACAATCGTCCTATTGAAGAACAACATCGTCCGTCCGTCTGTCCGTCATGCCTCGACCCTGAACCTAACCAAAACGTGACCATTGTTATACCATAATAATACAGATATTTTTCTTTCACAATAATTTATAAATTTTTAGAATGTTTTTTCATTATTTCGACATACTATCACTTTTTGTGTGACATTTCTGACATATAAAATAGCCAATTATTTTCGAAAATGTTCGACATACTATAATATATACATTTTTCATATATTTTCAACAAACTATACTATGCCGTTATTTCTTAAATTGTCAACATTTAAGAAAATGTAAGATTTTTTTTTATGTTTTTCTTGGATATTTTCGACATACTATACTTGATAGTTTTTTACAGATATTTTTCAGCATACTATACAATGTCGTTTTTCAGAAATCTCGACTACTATACCATGTGTTTTTTTTCACTGATATTTTCGACATTTAGTTTTAGTTTTTTCGACCAAATATACTATATCGTTTTTTCTTATATTTGACGTCTTACTATATTAATTGTTTTTTTTATCTGATATTTTCAACATACTATAGGCCTACTGTATTTTCATTCCCCCACCTATAATTTGATCCTTTCCATGAAGGAGGGACACTTGAAAAGAGAGTGATTGAACTATACAGGCCAAACAACAAGAAAACTGCGAAATTCTGTGTTGTTGGGCATCAAGGTGGAGTTATATCAACGATAGATAGCTAATCCCAGACCCATTATGCATCTAATCCCTCCTCTCGGCATGGATCAGCTCCTGCACACACATTTCCTAACCTGTGCCTGTCAATCACAAGTTGTCAGTTACCATGATGACGATGTCAACGGCTGTCAGTTTCCATGGCGGCCTTGCCCAGGTTAGTATGCCGCTGTCACATCAGTTCCTGATGTTTGCTCAGTCATGGGGATCAGATGTTTACAGACCCCTCAGTGTCACCAAAAGACCATGATCTTTGACCTCGAAAACCCTAGATGTTTTAAGGATATCTGTGTGTCTTCTGTCCATTTTTGTCCGCTTTTCTCTGTCTGCTTTGTTCCCAGGCAGGTTGGTACATTTAGATGTTTACTTGGGATTTTTTTCTGGTAATTATACACCAATTCTGACTCACAACAGCTGAATTTGTCCTTTGTCAACATCCTGAAAGCTTGTGAGAGCTCATGAAAGAACATGGAACATTTTGATTGGCATGTCTTCACACCTAACTCAGAAGAAATGTGAGTAGTTTATGAACTTGGCAGCGAGTTTAAACCTTTTTTCTTCTCAACATGTATTGGTAGCTACAGGACCTGCTTGTGGTTAATGTAACACGTGCCAGCCTGTCAGTTTATTGACTGGGACTATTAATATTGTGTGAATACAGTGTACAGACTGTGTGTGTGTGTGTGTGTCTTAGTGTGTGTTTGTGTGTGTGAGCTTACAGACAGGCCCTGACAACAGCACCAGAAAGAAACAAAGACCATTATTGAACTAAAAGCCTCTAGCATTGTTGCTGTAGTGCTCACTTCAATATTCCATGGATAACAAGTGTCTACGACTGATGTTTTCAAGGCTCATGGTTAGCAGGTATAATGTGTACCACGTTGACATATAGGCAAGCTAATAGGTTGCAGATGAACTTTTAATGCAAAGTGTAGGTGGGGCTGATGGAAATGTCATTGTCCAGTTACTTTACTTTAAACCTCAGACAATAACCTGCTATGCAATTAAAGGCGTTCTTTTCTGTAAAACCCTTGAGAGCAGAAGCTATATGAAGCAGGATAACAAATTCAGAGCCTGGGAAGATACACATTGGGTGGAATGACTTTAAAGGTCACCTATCATGCATAACCTTTGGAACCTTATGACCGTTTTTCTCTAATCAATATGGATTGGAGTAGCCACGAGGACTCACTGATGGACACTCATTGACTGCAGCGCACAACAAGCTGAAGGCGGTAGGCACGATTATTTCCTTTCTTGTGTATTTTTGCTGGACAGTTTGGGAAGCGTGACCGTTTGTCCATTGGGGACTTTGGCTTTTGTTGTGTGTGCGTGTTGTGCTGTGAGCGGAGGTTGAGTGTGCTTGTTATGCAGTGAGCGGCGGGAGTTTTCGAATTGTTTGTTTTGCTGTGGCGGCCGGGCCCCGCTGGTTTAAGTTTCATACCAGTGAACACTGTCGTGTTACTTTGAATGCTAAAGGCACCACACATATTGCATCAAATATGAGTGACACAAACGATGGAATGGAAAAAAGGACTGTCAAGCTTACTAGTAAAGCCTTGGCTTGCAAAATCGAACAACTGCAAAAAGAATGTCAGTCAAACGTGCAGAAGATTAAAGGACGCACACAGGAAATCAAACATCTAATGAAAAATGATGAAAATGCAAAGGATGTTAAAGGTGGGGTAGGTAATTTTGGAGAAACCAGCTCGAGTGCGCTAGAATTTGAAAATACACAGCCGGAAAAAATCTGCCACTTCCTTACAGAGCCCCTCCTCCAACACACACGAACGCGCATATGACCAATGAGGGCACGAGATAAGTTTGTGCACAGATGGAAGGCTGACAGGCAGTTAGGCCATCCAAAATGATTGGTTGTACCTTTTACAGTACCACGGCTTCCACAGATGACATCTTTTTAATGGATTTATTGTCAAAGCACTTAAGATATTCATTGCTATCAGGATGTTAAGAGCATTCCATGGAATATAACAAAGTGTATCTCGTGCCGGTTTCTAAAACTTACCTACCCCACCTTTAAACTCAAACTGGACAAATTAATTCATCAATATGAAAATGCAAAACCAGCACATGAATCAGTTCTTATGTTGCTTTCCGAAGACGACCTGGAAATACAAAATAACTGGTTTCAACAAATAACAAAACATAATGATTTCATGGAGGATGTACAACAGTGGCTCTTGGAAACTGGGAGGAGGCCCTTTCAGCAAACAGGTTATATGACTGCCAATGAACCAATCGCTGCAAACACAGATATTCCTCTCAATCTACCAGACGAGGCACCCGCCGATGTAAAGGAGCAATTCGAAGACACTGAGGCTCAGCAGGACGTTCTCTTTCCCACGTCAAACATGAAGGCTACATCATGCACACAAGATGATATACAACCTGGTGACAGCATATCAAACATTGGTAGCAGAAAAAGCAGGCCAAGATCAAGAGTTTCCAGCACCACATCTGCACACATAAAAGCTGAGGCCGAAGTGGCAGCCATGAAAGTACTCCAAAAACTCCTAAAGGACAAACATGTCCTGGAAGCACAGGAGCAGGAATTGAGGAGGAAAAAGGAGCAAATGGAATTAGAAGGAAACATTGCTGCCACCATTGCAAAAATTAAAGTGTTAGCAGCCCCCAGGGGATCAGCTAATTGTTCTATATCATCCAATGGCATGCAGTCATATTTTGAAACGGGACAAAGGGAAATACAGTTTGTAACATTAAAACAACCAATCATAACCACCACAGACAGAGCTGTCACTAACATTGATACAGCTCCCCTAACACATGTAGCATCTCCAGATCCAGTAACTGCCACAAGCAACAGTGACAAGTGCAATATATTTTCAGTCACGGAAAAACAAAATGAAATAATCGCTTTATTAATCCAGCAACAGTGTCTATCATCCATGCCCAAGAAAGACATTCCAGTGTTTAATGGTGACCCACTTCAGTACCAAACATTTGTGAGATTTTTCGAATTCAATATTGAAAGCAAAAACAATAACCCCAGAGACTGCCTCTACTACCTGGAGCAATATACTACAGGACTGCCCAGAGACCTTGTACGTAATTGCCAACATAATCAATCAATCAATCAATCAATCAATCAATCAATCAATCAATCAATCAATCAATCAATCAATCAATCAACCAATCAATCAATCAATCAATCAATCAATCAATCAATGTTTATTTATATAGCCCAATATCACAAATGTTACATTTTTCTCAGTGGTCTTCACAGTTTGTACAGAATATCAGTATGACAATACGACACCCTCTGTCCTTAGACCCTCACATCGTACAAGGAAAAACTTCCGGAGAAAACCCACAGTTTAAAGGGAAAATGAGAGAAACCTCAGGGAGAGCAACAGAGGAGGGATCCCTCTCCCAGGACGGACAGACGTGCAATAGATGCCGTGTGTAAATTGAAAAGATAATACATTTGCAACATAGGTAGTCCAAATGTTTGGAAATGCATGTGTGTATAATAGGAAGATGAATCCACGAGGATATCCATCCAGGACCTATGATCCAGGACCACAGCCACGACTCGCGATGCAGGACACAGGACCGCAGGATCATCCATGACTCCGGATCCCGGCGTATATAGACACCAAAAAGAAAGACATTTGGGGAAGCTGGGTTAATCGGAACATGAGAGTACACAGGTACAGACAGAGACAAGGAAGAAGTAAGATGTCCCCCGACAAACTAAGCCTATATCAGCAAAACTAGGGGCTGAATCTAATCAGCCCTAACTATAAGCTTTATCAAAAAGGAAGGTCTTAAGCGCACTCTTAAAAACGGATAGGGTGTCTGCCGCCCGAACACAAACTGGAAGCTGATTCCACAAATGTGGAGCTTGATAAGAAAAGGCTCTGGCTCCCATTGTACTTTTGGAGACTCTAGGAACAACCAACAACCCTGCATTCTTGGAACGCAATGCCCTAGTAGGACAGTAGGGTATAATGAGTTCTTTAAGGTAAGATGGCGCCTGCCCATTAAGGGCTTTGTAGGCGAGAAGAAGAATTTTAAATTCTATCCTGTGTTCTATAGGGAGCCAGTGTAAGGCAGCCAGAACAGGAGTAATGTGGTCCCTTTTCCTAACTCTGGTTAGTACACGAGCCGCAGCATTTTGAATCAGCTGAAGCGACTTGACTGACTTCTTGATACTCCCTAATAAAGAGTTACAATAATCCAGCCTAGAAGTAACAAATGCATGGACTAGTTTCTCTGCATCGTTTTGAGGCAAGATATGCCTGATTTTTGCAATGTTACGTAGATGGAAGTAGGCGGTCCTTGAAATTGATTTTATGTGGGCATGTTTGAGCTCAACATTCCAGCAAACATGCTAGCCATTTTAAAGAAACTTCCATATAGGCTGAGGGATTTATGGAGAACTGTGTGCATGTGACATCCAGGAAGAACACCACCAAAGAGCTGCCTTAAAGGATATTGTGGAATTCCTTGAAAGGCAAGTAAAAATGGCTACAGATCCCATATTTGGAGACATTAAAGAACCCCCTCCCGTAAGCAAATACATAAGAAGGCCACAGCCTCATCCAAGTGGAAGCATCTTTGCAACCAACGTGGAAGTTACAGAAAATAAATATGACGGAAGCACTGTAGAAAACTGCTTGTATTGTAGAGGTGAACATGCTCTGGAGATGTGTCCACAGTTAGGAAGCAGGACACATCATGAAAAAAAAAAAAATCACATTTCTCGAAGAAAATGGTATTTGTTTTGGCTGCCTGTGTAAAGGACACATAAGTAGAGACTGCAGGAAACAAATGAGGTGCAACATATGCAATCTAAATCATCCCAGAATGTTGCACATCTGCCAACAAAGGAAGGAAATGGAAAATGAGCAGGAGGAAATGGAAGAAGCATCTGCAAACACTGCTGAAGCCTCAATGCAGACAGGTGGCCTTACTGGGGCCGGTGAAGATGGTTGCAAACCCTCCATAGTACCTGTTAGGAATGGGTGAAGCAGGTAGGACTCAAATGCAGAATAACGAAAAGTGAGCTTTATTAAATAAATTAAAGCTGTGGCAAAACAAGGCAGAATCCAAAAATCCAACACCAACGAGCAGCACAAGGAACAAAGACCGTGGAATGACATGGAGGGGAAACACTGAACAGACATGGAACACAGGGGAAGACTAGACTAAATACACAGAAGGGTAATCACAGAACAAGACACAGCTGGGCAGGGGAGGAGAAACACAAGGAAAACAGGTGAACACAATCGGGTAATCAGGGAGGGAAACAGACAGAAAGCAGACAGGCAGGAAACGGGGGTGAACACTTTACACAATAAAACAGGAAACCCAAAGACAAGAAAAACACCAACACAGACAAAACTACAAACGTGACATAACATGAGAATCGTGACAGAACCCCCCCCCTCAAGGGACGGATCCCAGACGTCCCAAAAAAAGGTCCAGCAGGGTGGGTGGAGGGGGACCGGAGGGAGGACACATAACTCGGGCCAAGAAAGGGTGGGTGGAGGGGGTCTGGAGGACGGGTCTCGGGCGGACGGCCCGGGGGAAAGGCAGAGACCAAGGAGGGGGTCTCGGGCGGAAGGCCCAGGGGCAAGGCAGAGACCAAGGACGGGGTCTCGGGCGGAAAGCCCGGGGGTAAGGTAGAGACCAAGGAGGGGGTCTCGGGTGGACGGCCTGGGGGCAAGGCAAAGTTCAAAAAGGGACGAAGGCCACAGCGGGCAAACTCAGGGGGCCGTGCATGAGGGCAAAAGCAGCGGCAGGAAGAGTCAGGGGGCCGGGCCCGAGGACGAAGACCGCGGCACTCAGGGGGCCGGGCTCGAGGGAGAAGACCGCGGCTCTCAGGGGCCCGGGCTCGAGGGCGAAGACCAGACAGCTCCGGAGGCCGGGCAGGACCCGGTGTCGGCCGAACAGGAACCGGAGCCAGTGGGACAGGCTTCGGCAGGATCCCCCACGGAAGAGGACCAGTAGTTGGCAGGACCCCCGGTGAGACAGGTGATGGTGGGGCCTCCAACGGAACAGGACAAGGGGTTGGCAGGACCCCCGGCAGAAGAGTTGTCGGCGGGACCCCCAGAGGAACAGGACATAGGATTGGCAGGACCCCCGGCAGGAGAGCAGTCGGCGGGACCTCCAACGGCACAGGACATAGGGTTGGCAGGACCCCCGGCAGAAGAGTAGTTGGCAGGACCCCCGGCAGGAGAGTAGTTGGCAGGACCCCCGGCAGGAGAGTAGTCGGCGGGACCTCCAACGGGACAGGACAAGGAGCTGGCAGGACCCCCGGCAGAAGAGCAGTCGGCGGGGCCTCCAACGGCACAGGACAAGGAGCTGGCAGGACCCCCGGCAGGAGAGCAGACGGCGGGACCTCCAACGGGACGGGACAAAGGGTTGGCAGGACCCCCGGCAGGAGAGTAGTCGGCGGGGCCTCCAACGGCACAGGACATAGGATTGGCAGGACCCCCGGCAGGAGAGTAGACGGCGGGACCTCCAACGAGATGGGACAAGGAGCTGGCAGGACCCCCGGCAGGAGAGTAGTCGGCGGGGCCTCCAACGGCACAGGACATAGGATTGGCAGGACCCCCGGCAGGAGAGTAGATGGCAGGACCTCCAACGGGACAGACATACGATTGGTAGGACCCCCGGCAGAGGAGTAGTCGACGGGGCCTCCAACGGGACAGGACATGGAGTTGGCAGGACCCCCAGCGGAACCTCCAACGGACCAGGACATTGGGTAGGGACTTGAGACGTGACTCGAGAGGGGAACTAGAGACGGAACTCCAGAGGGGACTAGAGGAGAGACTAGAGGAGGAACAAGAGGAGGGACTAGAGGAGGAACTAGAGGAGGGAACTCGAGAGGGGAACTAGAGAGGGGACTCGAGGAGGGACTAGAGAGGGGACTAGAGGAGGGACCGCGAGAGGGAACTCGAGAGGGGACTGGAGAAGTGACTAGAGGAGGGACTAGAGATGGGACTAGGGAATTGACTAGAGGTGGGACTTGAGTAGGAACTAGAGAAGGGACTATGGCAGCTGGGACCAGGACTGGGGCCGGAACCATGGCTGCTGGGGCCGGAACCATGGCTGCTGGGACCGGCACTGGAGCCGGAGCCGCTGGAGTACGGGCTGGAATCCTGGCCTTGCATCTTCCAGAGACCTTTTGGAGGCTCCGTGGACCTCCAAACGCCAGACGGGTTCCTGAGAAAAGGTCTGAGGTTGGAACTGGAGCCGCTGGAACCGGAACAGAGGCCTGGACCATGGCTGTGTGGGCCAGGTAATCGAGCAAGGAAACATAGCTCTGCGGGCCGGTACTGGTGCATGGATCCATGGCTGTGGAAACCGGAACTGAAGCCGGGATCATGGCTGTTGGAGCACGGGCTGGAATCCTGGCCCTGCGTCTCCTAGAGGCTTTTTGGAGACTCTGTGGACCTTCAACAGGACAGTAGTTGGATCCCAGGAAAGGGTTAGAAGCTTGTGCCAATTCCTCAGGGCTACTTGAAAGGGTTTGTAGCCACTCCGGCCACAAGCTCCTGAGCCAGGGCTTGCGAGCAACCTCCCGGCGTGCCTCCTTCAAAGCAGCCTCTTTACCCCGTCTAGATGAGGCGTTCTTCCAGGTGTAAAAAATGTACTCCAGAGAATACCCAAGACATTCCGCCTGTGGGGCCAAAACATCGAAATCTGCTGAGTCCAAATTTGGTCGGTTCATTCTGTTAGGAATGGGTGAAGCAGGTAGGACTCAAATGCAGAATAACGAAAAGCGAGCTTTATTAAATAAATTAAAGCTGTGGCAAAACAAGGCAGAATCCAAAAATCCAACACCAATGAGCAGCACAAGGAACACAGACCGTGGAATGACATGGAGGGGAAACACTGAACAGACATGGAACACAGGGGAAGACTAGACTAAATACACAGAAGGGTAATCACAGAACAAGACACAGCTGGGCAGGGGAGGAGAAACACAAGGACAACAGGTGAACACAATCGGGTAATCAGGGAGGGAAACAGACAGAAAGCAGACAGGCAGGAAACGGGGGTGAACACTTTACACAATAAAACAGGAAACCCAAAGACAAGAAAAACACCAACACAGACAAAACTACAAACGTGACATAACATGAGAATCGTGACAGTACCAGTCCAAGTTGAAGCCAAAAAAGGGAACACAACAGTGCATACCTATGCATTTCTTGACCCAGGCAGTACTGCTTCATTTTGCACATTAGGCCTTATGAACACACTTAACCTCCAAGGAAGAAGGTCAAACATTCTGCTGAGAACTATGGGTCAAAGGAAGGTCGTTGAAACCAGCATTGTGTCAGGCCTGGTTGCTGGACTGCATAACAGCAACTTTTGTGATCTCCCCGGCATATACACTCAGAAGACTATGCCCGTGCACAGAGGAAACATTCCACATCAAAACGACATCAATCAATGGTTGCATTTGAGGGATGTTTGTCTACCCGAAATTGACGCTGAAATTGAGTTGCTGATTGGTTCAGATGTTCCAAAAGCCCTTGAACCAAGCATGCTTGGATGGACAGTTAGTGGACCATTAGGAGGATGTCCTGATGATACTCAGGACAAAACTTCATTAAGTGTAAACATAGCCGAAGCGCTGGTCTTATCTGCTTTCAGAGGAGAGGAGATGGACACTGAAAAGGCAGAAAAGAAGGGTGATAGGAAAGAGAAAGGTGCCCAGAAGAGCAAGAGAATTATCCGTGCTCCCATTGACAGTGAAGACAGTGAGCCAGAGCAAGAGCAAAGTGGAGAAATAGAGGAGGAACAAAAGAATGAGGTGAGGAAGGAAGCAAAATCGATGAAGGAACATAAGAAGAGAAGGAAGAGGGAAGTTAAAGAGAGAGGGCAGCTTGAAAAACAAATTGCCAGTCAACAGCTGAAGCCAACGACTAAAGAGTCCAAAAAGCCACGCAGGAAAAGAGGATTGAGATCCCTCGGATGGAGGACATGGTGGCACACAAGAAGAAAAGGGACTCGTACGTATGCTTCGGATCAAGACCAAGACTGGTTTCCTGAGCAGACCAATTAACAAAGTTAGCCTTCTTCAGGATGCAGAGGACTTTTGTCTAAAGAAGTCTAAACGGACTATTTTTGTCTTTATTTTATTTATTTTTCTCCTGCCCCCTGCACACACACAAACCACACTAAGCATTTTTACTGATACTGATTAATGAGTAAAGATCACTTTTCCAAAAAGACTGCAATATATGAACTCTGAACAAAAATAATTCAAGATAGAGATCTGGACATATATTGTGTGTATTGTCATTTATTATAGTGTAATTTTAATTTTGTGAAATGATAATTAGGGGCCGGTATTGTAGGTGCCACAATGCTACTCAGCCCAAATTCATTATTTGTATTATTATTTGTTTACGTCACATTTATTTGTTTGTTGAGCACTTCAGGTAACTGTCACATGGGTGTGGTTTGTCTATTTAAGTCACCTGTTTCATGTCGAGTGCGGATGACAGAGGGTGAGCTTGTGCTGTCATTTTTTCTGTTGACCGTTTTGTCCATAGTTACTATGTTATGATTTTGTTTATTAAATATCCCAAAAACTATCTTGCTTCACTATGGACTTCCTCTTCGAAAACGCGTCACAGTTTATAGCCAAGTTTAGCCTCTCGGCGACTCAAACGTAACTGGGGATTGAGCCGCCACACTATTTTTAGGGTATTGCATAGGTCTCAGATATATAAATATATTAAAAACATGTCTATGAAGTGTTTTGCTCAAAATACCAAACAGATCTCCCATTCTAGCAGGCCTCATACCCCTCTATTTCAACCATGTTACTAAGGTGCTGATTCTGTGTATAAAGCTTTAAAAAAAAAAATGCCATATCATGTTCAAAACCACATCAAGGATGATTTCTGACACAGTATGGAGCTCAAATGCTTGGTTCTGATGTCCTGTTCTGGATGTCCCTGGTCTGCCCTCCTGTGTCCTCCGAGTCTCCCTGGTTTGTTCTTGTTTGTTCCATTTCCTTTTGTTCCACCTCGCCTGCTCCTGCCGTTTTTTGTTTTGTACCAGCTTTTAATTTAATAAGAGCTCGCCTTTTGTTTACATCCCCATACCGGCCTCCTTGTTGTACTGCTTTTGGGTCCGCACTCTTGCCAAACCCTGACATTATGAGGGTCTTTGGCCTGCTGTGTCTGTGTTTACAGAATACACATGATATCAGGCCCTCGGGGTGTAGAGGCAGGCCTGTGCTCATCTCTTTCTTTACTGCCCTGCTCATCTCTCTGGCCCCTAACCCTTAGCCTTTGACCATTAACCCCTCCTCATATTTACTGACTGTCAAACAACAGGTTCAACTCAGGGACTGCAGGTTAGTTAAGACAGTGGCATTTAATTTACGGAATATTGGTAAAAAAACTATAATAACTTCCTGATTTGATCAATTCAGTACTGTACTGTTAGAAACTTTAGCTAACAATTAACTAGAACACTACACAAACATATAATTTATAGATTTGAGAAATTATCAGCATATCAATTCATAAAATCGGGATGCAATTTTGACCACTTTTATCAACATTGGGAGGACACCCTTCACATTTCAAGTGTTCTGTTCCATAGTGCTTGTTGTGACCCTCAATCACTTCTCTTCCCTCTTCGCATTGAAAGATGAACCCCCCCACCCCCCCTCTTGTTCCACGTGAAGGGAGTTTCGACCGCGATGCCTGAGGCAAGATTAGCTCACAGGTAACTTCACCCGGGTCCTTCCTCCTCATTCTCCCTCTCCTGTCGGCCAAACAGGCCTCTACCTGTCCAGGTGAGCCAATAGCCCCGTCACTCCTACACCTACACCCTGAACTCCTTCTGGTACTTTGTTTTTAAATCAATATACTGAAACTTCTAATGTCTATCATATAATTTGGGAGCAAATACCAAAGCATTGTAAATGATGTTTGATCTTTAAAATGTGCCATTATTATCCTCTGCATATACTTCTAATATTTGAAAAATACTGCTTTATTAGATATATTATTTAATGATATACTGCATATATAAAATGACAACATTAAGACACTTTTTATGTTGTTTTACACCCAAACATAAAAATATCAAAAACACACCATCTTTGTTTGTTGGCAATCATTTTTGTGACTAAATAGATTATATTGAAATACCTTGATGAAAAATCCATAGCTGATAGTTTACAGTTGCAGACTTTAGCTGTACGGTGCTTACACAAGTGAAATTGACTTTAATGATGATGAATGAATATTTTCCTGTCACGCCTTTTAGTCATTTTATCCCCGGTGATTCTATGTTTACACAGTCTTTGCATCAATTACACTATATTACATTACGTTTCAAGACCAGAGGAAACTCAATTTGCTTTTGGAAATCTAAGGAGCAGCCTACTGTTTGATTTGCAACCTTTCTTTACGATTTTCCAAGCTGAGGTTTTCCTAATGTCATCAGTGATTGGCATGTGGCCTGAATACAGTGTAAACTGATCTGTTTTAAGTCATGCTTTTGAAAGCAGTTTCAGTGTGGAGGTTTTCCCAGATCTTGTTTCTGGCTTTTATGTTTCACAATAGTCGTAAATGTGACATACTACATGATTTGTTTGATGATTGATGTCTAGCCTTACTAAAGTGTAAATGGTCCTCACTCTACCTAAACTTCCTGTACTGTTAAGTGTGTGTGACAAAAGGTGTCATTAATCTTTCTTTTTGGCTTTCTGGTTCTTTTCTTACCTGCTGTCTTTAACACATGCTCTATCTTTATACACAGGCATATCAGTGACGCACTGTAGGGGGTCCGTGGTAAGTAAAGCCCTTTCTGTCCTTTTCCTGAGGGAGGCTTTTAATGATGATTATGATTGTTGGTAAGTCTAGCTAGTAAGGATTGTAAAGTAGGAGAGGACAATGGCCCCTTCGACACTTCCTACCATCTTACCCTCTGGCCCTTTTGCTCAGACCACACCTATCTACAATTAAAAATGTTCTCTCAACTACACACATGCAAATGTTTTGACGCAATCTAGTATAGTTGCTCGCATAGAGAGTGGTTCTGAGATTGGAAATGACAACTGGATTTACTGGAGACAATCACTCAGGAATATTACTGCAGAACAGCGAGACATAGATGCTGAGAGTCAATAAATCTGTTCCTTCTAAGAATAGTCAACATTAAATTACATTACCGATGGGAACTGAATGCCAGATGTGAACAGCAGTGCAACAGGTCATGTGGATAAATCAAGTCGAGAACAAGAGATATTTTGGTTGTCGGAACACACCATTTAACTCAGGGTCAACAGTGTGTAATTTGTTGATAAGTAATTGAAATACATTTCGTCAAAGTTCTCCATAAACCATAGTAGAAAACATTCTCTTTTGACCTTGGCAACCATACAGATATGAGAGACATACAACTTAAAAATGCATTAAAAGGTCAAAAGATAATTAAAAAAAAGTAAAAATACATTAAGAAAAACTATCCAAAATGTGTCTTTTTTTGTTCACTTTACAAAAAAGTGACATTTTCATTAAAAACTAAATCTATGACTATATAAAATATGATTTTAAAAACATAGTCTTTTGGGTTGCTGTAGTGGTATTTCCAATTTGAAAGCCCCCTCAAATCTTCTTGCCCACACAGATTTGAACGTACTGTAAGCGCTCCACCCCTGTTATCAATCATGTTCAACCTTCTCCATCACTGTGGGATTTATCGTCCTGTCAGTGGTGAAAGGTTTATGGAGCCTCGTGGGTTCAGCCTAACTCATTCCATAGTGAAATAAGCTGGATGAGTTTTGGAAAAGGGTCACAGAGAAACGAGAGGAGGCGCAGATATGCCTGTGCATTCACATGAACACACATTTACATGCAAACACGCCACAGCATGTTGGAAGCATGCAGGACTGGAATTGCAATAAAATACTATTATGTACAAAAATCTATATTCAATAATATATTAGATATTTTGGGTTGTGATCAAATGAAATAATTCACAACATTCCATACTCAAACTTTATTTCTTGACCTTCTGTCTTCCCACATCCAACTGTCTCCCCCCCCTCTCTCTTTTCAGACAGGCTGTACATCATGAACTGTGCAGTGTTGTGCGTAGCCTCGGGGTATAATGCAGAGAAAAGAAGAAGTCATACAGTGAAAATTGAATTGGGGGTTAAAGGTGTTTTTGTTGTTGTTGCAGTGTGTGTGGCTAGTGATGTGTCTTCTCTTTGAGGTTTGTAATTAAAGAGAGAATCTATAAACCCCATGGTATAATGAATCTGCCTTGCTGTTTGACGCACTGTGGCCCAACTGTTAAGATTTTTGGGTTTTCATTTTTCCAACATGTAAAGGTTGAGCTTTTAGGAAAGATCCTCATACATTTAAATGTTTTTGTACAGCATGCAACAACATTATGTAAGGATTTAACATGAATACAGGCAGTTAAAAGCCATACATAGCACAGACACACATACTGTACACTTTTTTTGTATCCCAAACCTCTTTAGTTTACTTCAAAGTATATACCAACCAGGTAATAACACCGATATTGTACTGTAGATATGATCAGGTAATATCTAGCACAGCATCTTGTCAGACCAGCAGGATGCTGCACACAGCAAGTTGTCACACAGAAATACAGGAGGGAAAACAGCTTGACATGAATCTTGATGTAAAGTTCCTGACACTTGTTTACACTGGAGGGCCTGTCCAGTACATCCCCATTAAGCAGTGTGGAGTGTATGTGGGGGGGTGTGTGTATGTATGTGTGTGTGTGTGTGAGAGAGAGCGCTGACTCTGCTGGAAGAGTCTGACCTGTATTAAAACTATTATGAGTGATGCCTTTTCAACAACTCTTCCTTCCACAGTGTGGTTTTTCGCTTGGGGTATCAGGCATTGTATCATTCCAAATTATGTTCAGATTTCCAAATTCTTCGCAAGTCTTTATTTGTTTATCTCTGACATGATGTTTGTGTGGCGACATAAAACCACGATGCATCTTAACATGCATGTCAATTTGACCACCCAACATTTTTTAAATATGCAACAGATTCGCAAAGCTGTAAGGAGTGCCATGCTTTTTTGGTATTTTGTATTTTTTGCTATGATTCCGATTCCAAATGAACTGATGAACGATACATTACATTGTGAATGATGTGACATCATTGAGCAACAGAGGAACTGATAGTCAAGGGACATGTGACTAGAAGGAAACAGACACTATGAACTGGTTCTCAACGGGAACTGATTCTGGATTCCCATGCCTCCTCCTAACGGCCCGTGCACACAGCGGCGTGCGTTGAAGCTTGCCGGCAGGCGTGTCTGAAACTCGACCAACAACCAATCGCATGAATCTCCTGCCCCGGACACACAAGGACGCGGGTTGATTGGCTAGAGCTTGTACTGGCATATGATTCGATTGGCTGACGCTTCCGTCGAAGCTTCAAAAGTTGAACATTGCTCAACTTTTGCAGCGAGCAACGCGTAGCGATGCGCCCCCAATGCAGTTCGGCGAAGCGTGACGTCACCCCATTCAAAGCGAACGGGCAGAAGCGTTGAAGCTTCAACGCACGCCGCCGTGTAGACCAGTGGCGTTTTCTCCTGGAGGCCAAGTGAAGCCAGGCTTCCCCTGTTTTTTCGGAGTGTAGTTATACTTTTAATAAATAAATAAAAACACTTCGTTTAGTTTCGGAAATTCTTTGTTGTGTGTTGCTGCCGGCTCTCCCCCATTCTCATTGAGTATTTTACAAAGAGTGAAACAGCGCCCCTCTAGATGTTATGGTGAAACAGTAGATTGCACTCTCTGTTGCGAGAGGAGGCCAGCCGAAATTGGCTTCCCTTGGTGAAAAAAAATGGAGAGATTGACTAATCAGATGAGGCTCACGTGATGCCCCTGCCATCCTGTGATTAGTCAGGGCCATGCCAAGGGAAGCCAGAGCCAGAAAATAGCTCGAAATAAGGTCAGTGGAAAACGAACCTGTTAGATAAATGCACGTTGTGTTCAGTCGGATAATATTCACATGTCTACCCTACTTTTATCATTTTCTAATCATAAATCGAATCGATAGAAGATAGATAGCGTCACTGCATCACTCTCACCGCCGTTAGAAAGTAGCAAGCAACTGAATTAAGTGCAATAATGGAGGGTGAAGATTTTGAGTATTTACTCAAAAATAATTGTACTAAACTTCCGCTACAGCAGCAACAACAAATACAATCTGATGACAGGCCGATGCCCAAACTGGAGCTGTGTACAGAGAGGAAAAAAGGAGCGAATCGGACGTAAAACGTTAAAGGTCTCCTGATTTAGTTTGTGAATGAATGCTTATTAGAGTTTGGGCTGGAGAGTGCGTGCAGAGCTGTCGGTTAGATAACAGGCGTGTGTAAGTCCTGCATCTGATACAAATGTGTGTAAAATGATACCGGGTGCTGTAATCACTCATCTGGTTACGTTATTATATTGACCACCACACCCCCGACCCAAAAGAAAGGACGTATTATTGGCTTCCCCTAATTTTTTTCCCACGCCACGCTACTGGTGTGGACGGGCCGTAACGGCCCCTACACACGGCGGCGTGCGTTGACGCTTGGCAATGGGCGTGTCTTGAGCTTAGGGAGTTTACGCGAGCAACGCGACCAACAACCAATCACATGAATCTCTCCTGTCAATTGCATAAAAGGTTTTACATGTCACACTTTATATGATGAACATTTATGACATTAATGTCTATGGTGCTATTTTACGCAACATTCCATGCTGGCTAAATACTGTCTATGCCTGCTAGCTGTCCATTCAAACGAAGTACACTGGATATAAACTCCCTAAACAGGCGAAAACAGTTTCACCCACCGTCTCTGCCACCTCCCTCCATGCCTGGCTCCTCCGGTTTGTATCCCGGTAGGTGAACAGGGACTTATCATAAAGCACCGGGTGATTCACTACCGCTACGATTATTTTCTCCTCCATGTTTTGGCATATGAGGAAATGAACTGCGGTCTGGCTCTCCCAGCATACACATGGTTTGATTGGCTAGCGCTTGTGAAGCTTCAAAAGTAGAACATTGCTCTACTTTTGCAGCAAGCATCGCGAGAGAAGCTACGATTTGCTCCCACGATTTGCTCCCACGATGCAGTTCGGCGAAGCGTGACGTCACCCCATTCAAAGTGAATGGACAGAAGCGTTGAAGAGTCAACGCACGCCACCGTGTGTAGGGGCCTTAAGTGACCCAAAACTCTTAAATCTACTTTATAAGAGCGTTTTTTATCACTTTCATACACTGGCAACATTTAGGAGAGCTCTAGGGACTGTCTTAACCTGTAAGGTTGTCAGCAGATGGTGTTAATGCAAAGATGAGGAGGAGAGAGAGGATTGTGGAATGTGAAATCAAATTCACAAAAAGAACATGTCAGCACTATATCGCAAAGTAGATAATATAAAAACACACTATGGAGCTGGTTTGTTATTTCTACTGTTTTTGCAACACATGAATGCCAGCAGGTGTAGCTTCACTAATTCAACATATTGTGAGTCGTTTGTGGTTCACTGCTCACCCTTGCTCACGCACAATGCAAAGTAAAAGTTTCCTTTCAAAAACATGAAGAGAGAAAAGGAAAAATGGCTGCTGTTTGTTTTGAAAGGAAACGAAGCAGAGCGGAACGGCCGGCTGAAAAGAAACCCAGAAAATAGGGAGTGTAAAGGTGAAAGCAGCGACAGAGAGGATGAAAACAGTGTGTGATAAAGGGGAAGCAGGAGGTATGTGTTTAAGGGTGAGGGCAGGAACTCGGGGTCAGACCTCCTCTGAATGTCTCTACAACAGGAGCAGACCACACAGACTACAATAGATCCTGACAATTCACATTTTTTAAATGGCTTTCAATTTGGAAAATTGATGAGTTGGTTTGCTTTTTGGGCGTCTGCTATGTGATGTTTTCACTTCTGAGGCCGTCTGGGTGGAACGATAATTCAAAGACTTCTCCAGAACCATTTAGTCTACAGTACAGGGGACATAAGGTCACAACATCCGTCACCACTTCAGTCTAAATAAGAGCCCTCAGTGATAAATTAGACCTCTCCTTTTGCCTCTCTCACAGACTGAGAAATTGCTCCAGGGAAAATACTGAAAGTTATCTGGATGGAAGGGATTTAACAACATCGACATGTAGAAAAGTAATCAGTGTTGTGTGTTGAGCTTTGATGTATTTTTCCAAACATGTCTGATTCAAGATCGCCTACACCTTGTACTTATCTTTGGGCCATTAGGTTGGATGTTCACATTAGTCTGAGGAGATGGGTACATTGATTTAAATAAAGTATTCACATTACTAATAATGACCCACTATGACCATCGTTCCACATGATCATGAAGAAGGGTCTGAACGAAAATGTCACATTGTTACGAGACAAAGGGAACACATACTGGTCGCCTCAACTCAAAATGGCCGTAAGAGAAAGACACATCAATCACCTTATTATGGATGTTAACGATTCATTAGTAGATTCTTGCCTTTCTGCCGGCAACACTACATTTAGCGCTTTCTCTGCTGCAGACACAACAACCTGTGTGTGGTCAGGGGTCTGCATTTCTGCACCTGAACAGGTCATTTCTTTCATACAATGATGGGCTGTCAACATTGAATAACATGTGCACGTGTGTGTGCTTTGTACACGACCGCTCATGCATGTGTATGAGCAGGTTTTCCAACACTAGAGTGTTTCTCTTCAAGCTGGATAGCATGAAAAAACTGGGCGAATGAGTTACGGCTGCATTATAAGTGCTGCAAAACATTTAAGGACAACAAGTTCCAAACTTTGTTTTAATAGTTTAAACTCTGTTAGGTAAACTCACTTTCAAAGCCAGAGTGAAAACAGTACCTTAAATAGATGCTTAAACTAAAAGATTAATAACATGGGTAGTCAAACATGTATTAGTCCCTGATGTGTATTAATGTAATGTAATCATTAATTTATGTCTGCTCTACATGAAGCTGGAATATAGCAGTGGCTTTGGATGTAGAGATGGTAGAGAGATGGAGAAATGTGTATCATTGAGAGTTCAGCAGGTTACAGCCGGAATGATAGATAGTATTGAACATAGAAATGAAATCAAAATGAGTTTTTCAAGGACGCTAATCTGCACAACTGGAGGAGAGACTGATGTGAGGGCTGAAGGAGTAAACGTGAGGTTAGAGGTGTAATGATGAAAGCAATGTGGGAGAAGAGAGGATAGAGAATAAAGAAAATGGTCTGTGGGCTGTGAGGATGTCACCCTCACGGCCAAAGATAGAGCCTAACAGATTAAAAGATGAAGGATGATACACAAAGAACCCACACATCACACACAAGTCTAGACGGATGATACTGTATGTTCGTGAAATGGCTTGTTTATCTGGTTTGCCAAAGGTCGATGTTCAGTTGTCTGAATGTATGCATGGATGCAAGGGTGTAACTTTGGTTTGAGAAGTGGGGGACACACAAAACAGAGGGTCCTCCGCAATGAAAAATGTTCTCAATTTCGTTCCATTTCCTGCCTTACTACAAATATATTAGGGACTATGGTGTTAACAAATCCAAGGAAAATGTGTAGTGTATATAAGGAGTGTGCACACTTATCTAGTATCCTATCCATGTGAACCTGTTTTATTTGTGATTACCTCACATCCTCTAGGGGGGTCCGAGGGCATACACCCCGGGAAGATTTTTTCTTAAAATTGAAGTTAAATGCATCAATCTGGTGCACTTTGAGGGCAACATTAAGAGATGTATGGATAAAGTTTACAATCTAATCACTCGGAGTCCTTTACCTCCCTGAGCTGACGTTATCTCTCTCAGTCCCACAGGAGAGGACTCTCCCTCTCCTTATTGTTGAAACAGCTTCTAATCTCCGTTAGCTCCGAGCTAGCACCAGATGTTAACAACAACCCCCGTAACTCTCTCAGTCTCTCTCTATCTCTGTCTCTCTCTCGCTTTCGCTCTCTCTCTCTCAGTCTATCAAAGTCCGACAGGAAAGAGCTCTCCCTCTCCTTATTGTTGAAACAGCTACTAATCTCCGTTAGCTCCGAGCTAGCACCAAATGCTAACAACAACCCCCGTAAATCTCTCTCTCTCTCTCTCTCTCTCTCTCTCTCTCTCTCTCTCTCTCTATATCTCTCTCTCACAAGATGCGCTCGTGCCACACACACAGACGCTCCTCCGCGACGATGGCCGCTTGCGTAAAAAATGAATAATAAACACATTTAAAAAGTGGGGGACACACAAATGGGATTTTGAAAAGTGGGGACATGTCCCCCCTGTCCCCAGTGGAAATTACGCCCATGCATGGATGTAGGCCTATGCATGAATGGGGCGAAGCCTGCGAGCTAGTTCAGTCAACTCGAGCACCCATGATACATTAACACGTGACGCACCTCGTCCCTCTTACAACCAACCAACGCATTCTCCTAAACATGCTGCTCTATTTAAGCTGCCAGATCTGCCTGCCTCTGCTTCGCTATTGCTGCTGCTGCTGCGTTTGTGCCCTGCTATTGCGTTCACATTGCTACTGCTGCTGTGTTTCATATTGCTGCTGCTTGCCTGCCCCACCACCACCCCAGCTTCCATCCCAGCATCCACCTGTAGGCTCGGGGGATAGTTATCTAATCATCACTTAATGTTCTTTTTAAATCTGTGGAGTGATGAGGCCCGAGCCTAGACGCCAAACTCAAACTATATGCTGCTTCTAATAAACATATAAAGAAACATGTGAGTTGTCTGACTGAAATGAACTTGTGTTGCATGAAATATTCACTCATCATATACTTGGGTCTGTCTGCAAGTGTGATATCAGGTCTGTCTACAATCTTTCATATAAACACAACATTCAGCTTTGTAAGATGTTCTAATATCAAAGGTCTTTTTTCTTTGTTGAATCTAGAAAAAAACATTAGTTTTCAGTCCGATAAAGCCTGGGAACTGGATTTGTGCCAGTCAAATGTGTAAGTAATTAGTTTTTGATGCTGTGTGTCAAGTTCTTCTTACTTGGTGTTGATAGTCTTTTGTTGTTGTCTTGTGAATTCAGCCATGTTTTCTTTTATATATTTTGTGATGCACCAGAATTACATTCTGGCGACAATAACATTTCAAAATTATTAATCAGTGTAGTGGGTAACATATGTCCCATTCCCCCAAAAGAAAATATGGTTTTTTAGTCAGGAGTCCTTTAGTTTGGACTTGTCCATGTATTTTATGAGTTTATCCTGACTCAGCCAGTTAAGAGCTACTTTTAGCATCAGGATGTTTTGTGAACACAGCCCCAGATTCAGATGACTCACTGCTGTCAAATGGAGGCTAGTCAAACCGAAAGAGGAGACAGAAAGAAAGTTTGAGAGGTAAATGGAAGAAAGATAATTAGTGGAAAATCCCAGAATCAGGCCCAGGGAATTTTACTCATTATTGATAATGGATGGAGCAGGCAGACATCTGGCCGTGGGGGGTTCACGGAGCAGGTTAACTGGTAAAACACTGAGATGCTGGGCAGGATTGTAAGGGGTGTGTGAAAATTAGGGAACATAGTGACTGTTAAAATGCATTGGTGCTGCCATATGGAGAGAGAAGGGAACAAATAAAAAGCAAGAGGAAATATAAGTGGCATGGTTAAGCGTTTAACCTCCTGAGGCCCAATCTGTATAAGTAAACCTGACAATAGTAAAGGTTCATACTTTTAACTGATAGTAGACTGAACGCTCCAGATATTTTCATGACATGAAATTAGGAAATCAAACCTGACACCTTATTCCACAGTAAACCCAACCACTGGAGCCGGCCCTGAAACCAACAAGTGGAGCAGAGAAAATGAGTGTGAGTGAGTTTCTTCTCATTGTTTTCACAGTTAACCTGTGTGTTGCATTGAGTCACATGCAGAAACATAAATAAAAGAGAATGACACAGGGAAAGTGGACTGAAGGAGCAATATAAATGTGAAATAAAGACAAACAGGCATGGGACACAGTAAGACTGGGACAGAAGACAATATGGAGAGTGAACGCTGATTCATATTCCAGGAGTTGTTAATACTGGCCAGTTTGGGAGTCTCGGTAAATATTTATTTAAGATCTGCCTTTAGCCAAAGACTTGCACTAAGACAATAAGCACAGAGTCAAGTTTTTACACAACCTTGATGCGGTGGACAATCACGTCAAAACGAATTAATCAAATCTAACTGTAATTAATTAACGTATGATGATGTCTGCTTCAAAACCGATTTGGTTTATTAGCCGTAGAAGAGTAGTAGTAAACAACATTTGGATTTGTAATGCGATTGATACGCCGACAATGCAATATTCATTAAATCTATTTCAACCTAGGAATTGTTGTGTTTCTGTTACCTTTTGAATAGCCCTTTATATTTACATTGGTTGTTTTTTGCATCACCATGTTTCTACAGTAGCTCAAAACAGACAAACCAAACTCTGGCCTTTGACATTTTACGTTACCTGAAGGCCATGTACTCTCACACACTGTGAAAACTGCAGTAAAGCTGAAACTGCCTGAATTTCATTGCGTCTAAAGTTAGTTACGGTAAGAATGGACTCTGAAAACACGGCAAATTATGCTACTATTTTAATTATTAGCATATGTATCTAAAAATCAATATATCAATAACCTTTAATGTCTAAATCATTAAATGTTAACCAAATTGACAGTTGTAAATAATGGTGTTTTGAACTATTCTGAAGATCTCTTGCAAAGCTTGGTGAAAAATGAAAAAGAGGATGTTTGGTTGAAGCTGCTGACTGTGGATAAATTCTGGATTTCCAACTAAAAACCAGCGGAGCGTCTAACAGCACCGCACTGCAACAGATTAGGGTGAGGTACGGTCATCTCACATTGTCAGGTATTCTACAAGGCCATTCCAACACATCTGTACATTTGTCAGTGTCAGTGAGAGACACGTACAAGAGTAGGATTATTTTTTACTGTGAATGCAGATTTATAGCACACGTTACACTCTGTTAAGCCTTACAATTCCTTTTTAGTGTTGCAGCTTTATCGAGATTTTATGAAATACTACACATTAAGCTTTCTTGAGTATATTCTTTACATTTCTATAAAGACAATCATTTATTTTCCACACACACACACACACACACACACACACACACACACACACACACACACACACACACACACACACACACACACACACACACACACACACACACACACACACACACACACACACACACACACACACACACACACACACACACACACACACACACACACACACACACACACACACACACACACACACACACACACACGTATTTGGGTGAGTTCGACTGATGCTGATGTCATTGTTTTATCAGAAACGTGGCTAGATAAATCCATTTTGGCCTCTGACATTTACATAAATGGTTACAGTGTGTATCGTACTGACCGGCCTAAAAAAGGTGGTGGCGTTGCCATTTATGTGAAAAATAAGTTTTGTGTAACTAATATGGTTTCCAAATCTGTTAGTAAACAGCTAGAATTTTTAGCCGTGAATATTGAGGTAACAAAGGGTCAACAGGTCATGGTGGTGGGCTGCTACAGGGCCCCTTCGGCTGTCAAGGACTCTTTATCGTCATTGGCAAAAATGTTATCACAACTTTCCTACAAGGAAATAGTGCTGCTTGGTGATTTTAATTGGGACTGGTTAACTTCTGTGTCAGAGGATTTTAAAAACCTGTGTACCTCTTTGAATTTTACCCAGATTATAGACAGTCCTACTCGCCCAAATATTAAGTCCCCAAATAAATCCTCCTTAATTGATCTAATTTTAACAAATGTTCCACATAAATACTCATCTGTGGGAGTATTTGCTAATGATGTGAGTGACCACTGTGTTGTAGCCACAATTAGGGACACTAAGGTCCAAAAGGTTAAACCACGTATCATCACAAAGAGAGACAAAAAACACTTTGTGGAGCAGGGTTTTTTACATGATCTGTTTGATTTTGATTGGGGTAAAATCAATCTGTGTGCTGATGTAGAAACTGCATCGTCTTATTTTTATCTTGGTTTTATGAAAATTATACATAGACATGCACCTCTGCGTAAATTTAGAGTGAAGGGACCAAACAATCCCTGGTTTTCTGCTAAACTGTCCAGTCTTCTTCATGAGAGAAATAATGCTTGGGCTAAGGCTAGGAAATCAGGCTCAGAGGTAGAATGGCTACGTTTTAGGCAGCTAAGAAATAGCTTCACATCTCAAATAAAAAGTGCTAAATCAAAGTACTATTTGTCAGTTACCACAGAAAACCTGAATAATCCTAGGAAATTTTGGAAAGCCATAAAATCGATTTCCACTGGTGATATTCCAAATGAGCTACCTCCGTGCCTTACCACAGCATCTGGCACTATATCAGACAGGGCTACTATGCTAAATTGCTTTAATAAGCATTTTGTGTCTTGTGGCTCTCTGTTTGATTCTGTCACTGACTGTACTTCTGCTTCTGTGAACGCTCCAATCCTTGACTCTGAAGAATGTGGTCTGGAAAACCCTTTCAGTTTTACTCCTTTAACTATTGGTATTGTTCATGAAGCCGTATCCAAGTTAGATCCTAGGAAACCGGCTGGCCCGGACAACTTAGAACCTTTCTTTTTAAAGATAGCTGCAGATTTTATTGCTCCACCTCTTACTTCTCTTTTTAACCTCTCCCTCAGCACAAATGCAATTCCAAAAGTATGGAAGTCTGCTTATGTCTTGCCTTTACTGAAAGGAGGTGAGGCAACTATTTTAAATAACTATAGGCCAATCTCTAAATTGTCAGTTCTGGCGAAGGTGCTCGAACGACTTGTGAGTGAACAAGTAAAGGAGTTTTTATGTACAAATGATATCCTGTCTAAACATCAGTCAGGCTTCAGAAAGAAACACAGCACCATCACTGCCACGATGAAAGTGGTAAATTACATTAATAGTATTTTAGATAATAAGCAGAGTTGTGCAGCTCTGTTTATTGACCTTTCCAAAGCGTTTGACACCGTTGATCATCACATTTTAAAGCAGAGGCTACTCAGTATTGGCATATCCAGCCTTGCAGTGGGGTGGTTTGTGAACTACCTCTCTGAAAGGTCCCAATGTGTTCATTTTGATGGACTGTCTTCTGAGTGGTTAAACATTTCTAATGGTGTACCACAAGGTTCTGTTTTAGGACCACTTTTATTCTCCATCTACATCAACAGTTTAGGTGATAATGTGGATGAAGCTACTTTACATTTTTATGCGGATGATACTGTGATGTATTGTGCAGGTCCCTCCATTAAAGAGGCTGTTGTTAAATTACAGGCTGTTTTTAACACTATTCAGCTCTCTGAATTAAAGCTTCTTTTAAATGTGGATAAAACCAAGGTAATGCTCTTTTCAAAAGCAAAAAAGACACCAGAGCCTGTTTTAGATATTGTAACTACGCAAGGAACAAAACTTGAAGTTGTTGCCTGTTACAAATACCTTGGTATCTGGCTTGATGATTGTCTCTCTTTTAAACTTCATGTCAATAACCTGCTTAAAAAACTGAGGCTTAGGCTAGGGTTCTTTTTCAGAAACGAGTCCTGTTTCTCGCTTGAGGCCAGGAAAAGGCTAGTCACTGTGACCTTTTTACCTGTGCTGGACTATGGTGATTTGTTGTATATGAATGCACCTACCAATTACCTGAGCAAATTGGATGCTGCGTATCACAGTGCTCTGAGATTTGTCACAAATTGTAAAGCGCTTACACATCACTGTACACTGTATACCAAGGCAGGTTTACCATCACTCTCTGTACGGAGGCTCAGTCATTGGTACACGTTTATTTATAAAGCTATGTTGGGTAAACTCCCGTATTATATCTGCTCTCTGATAACACAGAGAGTTGCAAGCAGCTATTGTCTGAGATCACATGATGTAGTCTTGTTAGATGTGCCAAGAGCAAGGACTGTCTTAGGTAAGACAGCTTTTATGTGCGCAGCTCCACTTGCTTGGAACAATCTTCAGCAAGAATTGAAACTGAGAAATCTCATTCCTCTGCATGTTTTTAAAGCTAGGCTAAATGAAATGCTTGCTGATACAATGGGCACTTGTAAATGTCTATAACTATGTATCCTGTAAATATAATGTATAATGCCCTTTATTGTTCTATGTTTCATGTGGAACCTATATGCTGCAGGTCTCCCTTGAAAAAGTGATCTATGATCTCAATGGGTCCAATCTGGTTAAATAAAGGTTTGACACACACACACACACACACACACACACACACACACACACACACACACACACACACACACACACACACACACACACACACACACACACACACACACACACACACACACACACACACACACACACACACACACACACACACACACACACACACACACACACACACACACACACACACACACACACACGTATCCTTCATTAGCGTGGCACTAGTGTCTCTAAGGCTGCAGAAGAATGGCAATGTTTATTCAAATTGTACTACTTTTCTGTTTAGCAATGAGTAACCTTTACTCCATCAGCACATTGTGATAATAAAAGCAGGTGTTCCTAAGGTATCTTTTATAGTATTTTACACATAACAACTGTGACTCACACGTTTCTTTTAATGGAACTAAATTACTATAAACTATTACATTCATATTTAATCAAAAACATTTACAAAACTAAAACTAGAGTTGCGGTTATTAGGTTTTTCCCTCTGCTGGGTGTGATGGGGTGAAACCAGGGTGAGGCAGAAGCTGCTGAGTGAGTAGTTTCCAGGAAAGGAGTCACACCACGGAAAATACTGCAAAAGAAAAAGAGGCTGAGCCGATGGGAAGGGACCAGGGAAAGATTTGGTCGTAGCGAAGCAGGGAGGAAAAAGGTTGGAGAAAGGTTGCTGACGATGACATTTATCCAGAACAGGGCCAGCTAAACATAGCAGCATAGAGAGATATATACTCTATAACCCAGGTCAAATGGAAATATGTTTAAACAAAATGTAAGCAGATAGGAGGTTCAAGGGAGTGGGGGGGATATTTGAGGTACACATCTGCCGTAGTTCTTTATTTATAGAGCCCTGATTAGAAGACTTCTAGACAAACTGGGAGAAATGCCACCGAAACTGAAAACGTGACGTGGATCATATATATCAGCAATCAAACAACATCTTCAATTTCTCTTCACACAATACGTCTCCTTGCAGTATCAATACTAATTTGGTTGACTTTTATATTTGATCAAATTGGTGGGTTATATTTACACCATAACGGTGCACAGCTGATAGAAAGGGACTTGTAGTTTTTAAAGATATTACTGATTTTCTTTGAATATAAGAATGTAAATGAGTCTGTGATTTATTACAAATCAGATATTAGAAGTAAAACATGTGAAATAGTATAGCAATATCCTGTACAATTATGTGAAAACATGAATAAAACTACACATCTTCAGATGTTATACATACATAAGTGTCCTACACTGATAATACAAAGTTATTATGGCTGTGTGTACCTTGTGTGCACCACCTAGTGGTTAAAGCACGTTATTGAATTAGTTGTGTGATATGTCAATAAACCTTAGCAAATCTTGAAATGGATGTGCAAAATAACCATTATATACAGTCTTTAATGAACTATTAGTAGAGAATAACAAGTAATGAATATACTTTATAGAGATCTGCAGATAAATGTTTAGTCTTCTCAAGCACCAACTATCAAATATCTCTCCTGATTGTTGGCATTTGACAATCACCTTCCCTGAATTTTACTAACACTAGCACTAACGTTAACATTAGCTGCGCTAGCAACGTTCCCCTGGCTAGCTCAAGCTCACCTTTCCCAGAGGTATGGACGGAGGAGATGTGGCGGAGGAAACAAAAGGCATACCCTTGGATAGACTGCAAAGCTGGGAAACTGGGCTGCAAAGTTTGTTCATCCATTTCGGATTTAGACGCAAACGCAAGGTGTGTGTGTGTGTGTGTGTGTGTGTGAAAAGCAGCGCTGTCTGTGTTATGATGTGTGTAGGAAGCAGGACCCAAATGCAGATTCAAGTGGCAAAAATAAGTCCTTTATTTCAAGGCTAAACGATTTAACAAAGACTGAACAGAACACTCACCGCAGACCAAGTCATTACACAAGACAAACTGACAAAGACAGACAGAAAAAACAGAACTTTAATACACACAAGACACAGGTGAGGAGGGAGGAGAAAACACAGGGACACCAGGTGAACACAATCGGGTAAATTAGACACACCAGGGAAACTAACGAAAGGGAACCACAGACGGATCTAAATCAGACAAAACACAACGCAGACAGAAAACCTTTGTGCAACTCGATTTTGACAGGATAACAACTGGTGACTTCTAGAATTGTGTGAGTAACATTCTGTTTTTAGACTTCTCTGTTTCAGTGTGTGTACTCTGTATAAATGCTCTGTAGTTGATCTGACTGAAATTGTGATTTTAAATCTCAAAACCGCTACAGTATCTGTCAGGCAGAAACTTGGGACAAGTAATTTGACTGAAACCTTAAAACTGAACTAACTGACTGCTAGGGTTAACTTTGATTTAAACATTTATATATCCTTTATTTAACCAGGTACAAAAAACTCATTGAGATTAAAATCTCTTTTCCAAGAGTGACCTGGCCAAGAAGGGCAGCATGTACAAAGTTAACATATAAAACACAGACATGAAAGGCAGACAAATACAGCTGTAAAACACAAATAAAATGGCACATTAGCCAGTCAATATGCGAAGTAAAACAAACTATTAAAATCATTCAAAAACTGGCAACATTTTAAAACATACGAGCACTCACATCGACCAATGGTGTCGTGTTCTCTGTCCTTTTGTAGAATACTAAGAACTTTATTGAGTAGGTGTAACTGTATTAAGGGTTAAACTCATAACTTTATAACTTAGGGTTTAATGTAATTGTAAAACCATTGGGCCACTGAAAAGACACACTAACAACTCAGGAGGGAGCCAGTCTAGATTTACTTTTGAGGGCCACCAGCTGCAGAGAGTTAACTAATTAAAGGGACGTGGCCCCACAGCTGTGAGAACTCAGCAATCAGGTGTCCATTTTAGGTAGCACTTTCCTGGAGCGTCAGACAGACGAAGACAAAGGAGTCCTGCTGGAGTAAGACTGACAAAGACAAAGGAGTCCTGCTGGAGTAAGACTGACAAAGACAAAGGAGTCCTGCTGGAGTCACGAGGGTGGCAAAGAGGAGGCAAATCCTACTTTGATTGAGCTAAGTATCGCTGGTGTTTTATTTTATTTGGTTGTTTAGCCCCTCAGGCTATAATCATGTGTATTTTCTCCATTCCTGTTCTCATTCATAACACTCTGTTCGATGTCTCACTATGGGATGCGCCTCATCGCGGAGCAAACAGAAGCATCAATCTCATTATGCCAATCCTGATTGGCTGGTGATCTTGACGTCAGCGTCAGGGAATTCACCCCCTATAAGTAGCTTGCGCCACGACGCATGCGTTATTCAAACACCTCTTCTCGCTTCAGAGCACATCTCTATAGTAGCCGGACAAGCTTAACGGTCCACAGACTGAACCCAAATATCCATTTTGGTCGACGGGCGCTCGCCGGCTACTCCTTCTGCTTTGCAGGAAGACGGTAATACTAACGCCAGTTAGTATTAAAATCGACCTCGCCCTTCTCTTCCCCGGAAAGTAAGGTAGGTCTGATTTTTTTTTTTTTTAAGCTAGCAACACACCACGGTAGCGAGGACGTTTTTTCTTTTCTCTTCTCTACGGAGGAAGAAAGGATTAAAGGAGCATACTGTCACACCAGTCAGTATTCTCCGGGAATAAAAGACCCACACCGTCCTTTTCTCCGGATTAAGGACAGGGTGGTAACATCTTTTTCTCCCATCTTACCTGTTGAGAGCGGGCCCTCTCCACGCCACGAGGCGAACAAGATGGACGCCTCTCTCCCTCACACCAGAGGAGTCAGGGACTCGGTGGCTCGACTCTGCGGCTGCGGGTTGAAGATCTCGGGCGCAGACACACACGTGTCTGCCTCGGGCTGGAACAAGCCCGAGGCGCTATCGACAACCCCGGCTCGTGCGGACATTGTGTCCGCTTCACCGTGAAGAGCCTCCGCCGACGGCTAGCACGCCAAGCTAGCCTGTCGGAGCAGGACTCCCCCATGTCCACTAACCCGCCAGCCGGCAGTCAAGACACGGTGTCGTCCGCCGCAGAGAGTGAACCTCTCTCCGTGTCGGTCTGGGGCTCATTATCTGCGATGGCTACAGAACCGGAATCCCGCGCCTTGGCAGCCCGGGACCCGGTGACGGCAAGACACGCGGGAACGGGACCCCACACTTTACCGAGCTGGGGCTCCCGGTTAGACCTCACCATGGTCTCACCCGCGGAGGATGTCCTCGAGCTGGACTACAATGAGGACGAAGAGGACACCTTGGTGTTCCTCCTGTCTGAGTTGGATGAACAGGAAGAGGACACCTTCATGTCATCGGCTCAGGCTGCAAAGCCTGGAGCGAGGGCTGCTCTCCCGGGCGATAGCACACCAGCTTCGCCCTGTCTGAGCATGGACCTGCAGGCCGTGTGCCAACGCACTGCGGCCAGACTCGACATCCCGTGGCCTGAAATGGCCAAGGAGACCTCCAGGTCCCGCTACGAAGGGAAACATTTTCCCCAAGCAGCGCGGACGAAGAGGCAACTCCTTCCGGTCTTCCCGGAGATGTTGGATGAGGTGTCGGTCTCGTGGAGAGACCGTCCCTTCAGCAACAAGGTCCCAATCCAGGGTGCCTCCTCCCTAGACTGTGACGGAATGGAGAAGCTCGGCCTGCTCCGCATACCGCCCATGGAACCGCTGGTAGCGGTCCACCTCCTACCGAGGATGGGCCCGTCACCAAGCAGGAACCCCACGCTGCCAGCAAAGTCAGACTGATTTCAGTCGACAATGACTGAACGGTCCTACAAAGCCGCAGCGTTGTCCGCCAGGGCCCTGAATGTGTCCTCGCTGCTAACCGCTTACCAAGCGGAGCTCTGCGAGGACCTGTCGGGTAACCCGGGGGCAGCCACTCTGGACGAGATGGCAGCGGTCACGGACATTTGTCTCCATGTCCAATGCTGCACCGTCCAGGCCACGGGCAAGGTAATGGGGATCATGGTGGTGCAGGAAAGAGCGAGATGGCTCAACCTCACCAACCTCCCAGACCGGGAAAAGGAGGATGTGCTGGATATGCTCATCATTCTCGAGGGAATTTTCGGCTCCGCTTTCGCCTCCATGCAAAGGAGGTGTGAGTCGAAAAATAAGGAGGACGAGGCACTCCACCTCCGCCTCCCTCGAAGGGTCCAGCCGCTGCCTTCGCAGCAGCAGTCCTTCGCCCAAGCTGCCTCGAACCCTGCTCGGTTTAAAGCACCGAAGACGCAGAGGTCGCAGCCCGCCCCGAGTCCCCGGCCCAGGCTGGAGACGAGGGCGAGCTGGCCTAGAAAATCTCCGGTTTCGGCTGCAGCTCAGGCGCAGCCAACCCAGAAATTCGGCCAGCAGTCGAGGAAGAAGAAGCGAGCGGTGTGACAGCCCCTCTTTCTCCCCTCTGTGACAGAGCTGGAAGTCCACGGTTCCCCAGCTCTAAATGTGTTCCCGCCGCCTCGAGAGATGCCTCAACACCATCCTCAAGTCCGCACAAACACGTCACACGTTTGTTGATTTTTGAGTCTGTGATTTCTGTGCCCGGCCACACTCTTTTTTTGATTGCCGAGATGGGCTCGACCCCCCACTCTTCCAGTCTCTTAAGTATCATCCTATCAGGTACATATACCGGCAGATTTAGGAACGAGACAGTCAGATCTTTGTTCAAGAGGTCCTGTGCGATTTGAATTAAAATGCATTGCTTTTTGACGAAGGAACCGGAAGTGCTAAAAATGCTAACTTACTTCCGGGTTTTACGACGCGTCACTGCGGTTCTCTATGGCCGTGGCCCAACCCCCCATTCCCCTGATAGGTGGAGAGTTGCCCATATAGGCGGAGCACCCATTTTCTGACGTCGGAACAATTCAAATAATAATCAGATCCGTTGCAGCCCAGTTTTTAGAGATTTGGGTATGGAGGAAAAGAGAGAGGGTTGTGTTGGTTCCCTGACACACCGGGGACACATATTCATGTATAAAAGACATACAAAAGTGCATTTTGCATGATAGGTCCCTTTAATGACATTTCAGCTGTGCGGATACACTTGAAGAGTGAAATCCAGGCCTTAACTCCTCAAGAACTTCTCTCCATCAATTTCCTGCGCAAATCGACACTGCAGGTGGGCTATTATGCTACATTGATTTAAACACCATGTTGAGAGCGCAAAAAAAGCATAACTATGGCATTATTCTTAACTCTGGGCTTAGCTTAAGGCTCATTAAAAGCAGTAGGCCACCACACTGGCTCATACTGTACGAGAGGTGTTGGTGTTCTGACTGGATCTGGATCACATTTACAGGCCTGTCATACTCCAAAAGGAAATTATTGTTATGGGTCCTTGTTAACCAGTTGCAAATCTGTCATCTGGAATTGCGTTTTAAGAATAAAAGCTGCTTTAACCTTTTATGTGGTGAGCCTAATGTGACACATCTGCTTGACAGGCTGCGGTAGGAGCAGAGTGACCTCAACCGAATTATAGAGATGAAGTGATGTAAATTGGAATATAAGACAGGCTTGAAATGAGTTGCAGCAAGAGCAAATACAGAAAGACAGTTCATTTCTTTCAAGGACTCATTGTTGCCTCTAATTGCAGAGGCCACGCGATGGAAATGGCAAAGTCTCATCGGTCAAGAATGAAGTGGGTGGCTGAGACAAACTGGTTCAGACCTGTATGACACGTATTGCATTGGAGATATTTATGGGCCATTGGCTCAATCTATCATCAAGTTCAGGTGAGAAGATGGCAGTTACAAGGTGTGTCTCTCCATGACACTGACAACAGTTTTTTTGAAGCCAATAATCTTCATGTTCACAAATACAGGCTGCGTTGTCCAAAACTACACATTAGAAATTACGACTTCCTCCTCTCCTGTTTAACTTGTGAGTGTTACTTTGTCATTTGTTACTCAGTCTGTGGTGTTAGTTTGTCATTATCGGCCCTATTGTGCATCACCAGATGACATCAGTGTCAGTAGAGCACATCTAGTTCAAGGAAGTTGAGCTCATTGGCATGACAACAGCACGTTCTTTGTGTCATTGGTAAAGTTCATTATTATCTTTGTACTATCTGCACATCTTTTGACAGGGTTTGTTTGCACCTGAGAGAGGAAGAGAGATAAGAATAAATGAGAGAAGTGTGAGTGTGATAGCCCTTGCTGATAATGATCTAACTGCCTTCTTCTCATATCATTCACATGGACCACCATAAGATCTTTGTAGCTAATGAATAGCATTCTCTGATAGACAGTTAAAATGACATCACTCACTCCTTTTCTGTTATTTTTCTTTAACTCTGTGGGAGCGCTGCTGCGATTATGAAAAAAGAGCATTTGATGTGGGAAACATGAAGATGTTTGCTTGTTTGCTTGGAAACGTTCTGTAGGTATTTTACAGCGGTCACTGGTTTGCAAAGCTGTTACCTAACTACAAAAGTGTATCATCAAATCACATTGAATATTCCTTGTTTTCAATCTCAAGTCAAACAAAATGCTTGATGGTTAGTGAAGAAGACTTACCCTAACCCTAACCATTATCCTAACCCTAACCCTACTTCGGATTAATTTACCCCGATATTGTTGCACTAATTTTCCCTCCTGAAGAAGATACACCCTCGAAACGTTGAGGAGCCCCTCCACTCACCTACACTGAATAGTACATGCCAACACAATAAACTGGATGCATACCAACATGATCATACTGCAACAACATTACAAAAACACATTACATACACCCACACCCTCCCCACTCTAGCCTTTCAGATTGCCACAGGCTGACCCAGGAAACGGTAACCACGGTACAGAATTCATTGAACTTTTCCACCTCTGACATAACCTCTGCTCCGACCCCCTCTAGAACCCATCGCCAGGCCCCTCCCACCACTCACCCTGATTCTAAGTCCCCCAACCCTACGTAGGGTGCTTACTCCAATCCCAGCCCTTCTCCTGATCCTAAGTTCCCCCACCCTACTCAGAGTACATACCCAAACCCCATCCCTGACCCTAAGTCACTCTACCCTATTCAGTGCTCCTACGCAAACCCCGTCCTTAACCCCAAACGACTCCAAGCCTCTCAGCAACCATAGATAGAGCCTCCCCTCCCCTTGTACCCTAAGCCCGCCCACCAGAACCATGGTTCTTATCCCAATCCCTTCCATTTTCCTAAGCCTAAGGTGCCCAGGTCTCCTCAACAGTTCTTTTGGAGGCCTCCCCTTCTCCCCAGCCCTAAACCTTTCTACCTGACTACTCCCACCCCGGAGTCTCCCCTCCCCTCCCTTCCCATCTCCCCCTCCCCAGCCGACTAGAAGGACACACCTCTTCCCCAAAAACCACCTCTCCTCTGTGTCTCCCCCCCTACAGGCGATGCTGGTCTCCGGTCGGGCTCGGCCGGTCGACAGGTCCCTTCAGACCAAACCCAAAATCAGGGAGGGTCCGTGATGAAAGGGAATAAGAGGGTCATGCCACTCACAAGCCCACTCTGACTCCTCCCGTGACCCCTCTCCTGGGATCCCGTTGCCCGGCCGGCCCTCTCTGGGGTTCAGCTCGCCTCAAGACCATGACTCTGGCTCCAGCTGCCCCACCCACTAGGACCCAGAATCCCATTCTTCTGCTGACTTCTCTGAGTATCTTTGCCCAGGATCCCCTCAGCCTTCAACCTGTCATGAGCACACACATTATCCAGAATTGGTCTAAACACCTTAAAAACTCACATTTGACCTTATGTCGAATCACACACACACACACACACACACACACACACACACACACACACACACACACACACACACACACACACACACACCACACACACACACACACACACACACACACACACACACACACACACACACACACACACACACACCCCATCCACAGATCCTTCGGCCCATGCCACCTATTCTCAACCGAGAACCCAAAACCCCAATCCAACACAAAAACCTAACCCCTACTTCGGATTAATTTACCCCGATATTGTTTCACTAATCCAAACCAATGCCACGGCTCATGCCTAAACTTTGCCAACCAAAAACAATAAAGGCAATGATTATTAGCCAATCAAAAGCAGAGTGGAGCAGCTTGTCTTAACCAGAAGGAAAATAAAGAAAGTCTGATGACATCATTCTGAACAATAATTAACCCTGTACTTCTGTTCGTGCAAGGGGAGTGTGTAGGGAGTGTGTAGGGAGTGTGCATTACGAGTTTGTTTTGTGGGATGATTGAAACTGGTTTTGGAACAAGTGTAATTACTGATGCTTGGCTGTAGCTTTATGTTTACTGTGTGGTATAATCCTTCTATGTAACTTGTAAAAAAACAAAACAATAACTCTTTACACACCTACTTCTGTAAAGTTTGGCAGAAGTAACAAAATAAAGTTTGTACAAATTAGTGAAACAATATAAATGCCCTCCAGAAAAGTAGTTTTTTGTTGCTTTAATTCAGTTTGGAATGAACAGGTGTCAGATATAAATAGTCCTGACACCAGCACTTGGATTCAGCCTTCAATTATAGTGATGAGTGACACTTGAGAAATGCACACAAAGATTTAGTTGATAATTTGTGGGATTTCCCAGGATTCAAGACCTATAGTTAAAAGCCGCTCTTACTGGCTGCACCTGCATCATCTCCCTTGCTTTTTCTCTTTCGTCTCTCTCTAATATTGCTGCAGGTGTGTCGGTTTATGACAGAAATAAACCATTTAACAGTAGCTCTGTCTCAGCCTCTAACCCTCCGGTGTGCTGGCAGGAAATGAGGAACTATGGTTCGTAAAGATTTGCAAATGGAACACGTTACACAAGAGAAAAATTACACTTTATATAGAGGGGCACTCAACATTAGCTTTTTGTGACGGTAACTATTTGTGTAAGTAAAGATTTAGAAACAATAATTGATGTATTAATTATGATTTAAACAAATAAACAAAGTTACCAATACGATTTGCTCGGTTTCTGTTTCTGTCAATTTCGCTTATTGTTCACAACAACAGCAACTTGTGTCAAATTAAAGACTGAAGAAAAATACTTTTAACAAAACAAGTGATATGACGTTCAGTCCTGATAACCGATGTACTCAACTCGGTTGTTAACATTCCAAGTTTTCAGTTAAATGTAAAGTGTATTTTAAAGTCAGCTTAGATAAACTTTTGTTTGTCGTGGTTTCTTTCCCTCCTCTCTGACCTTTTCAATCTATTTTGTTTTTATCTCCAGCCATTTATTCCAAATGGCAAAACTTAGACTAAATCTTGAGGTTCGGGGTTAATCCATGCATGGGAACCTCGACCAGTTTATCTTTGTGTTATGCCGTATCGTGCCGTATGTCTCTCTGTTCTCAGCATTTCCGTTTGTGTTTACAGAAAGTGTGTCTGCTGATCAAGGCCCTTAGTCTGAGTGTGCCAGAGTGGTGTGCATATATATACTCATGCTGGGAGACGTCTGTGACTCTAGCCAGCACGTCACTGGTCATGCATTTGTGTGTACAAGTGTGCTTGTGTGTGTGCAAGTGTACGGTATGTGTATGTGCATTTAAACAGAAGTAAATGGCCATGACTTCCGTCTGTCTCTTGCAGGGTCCTTACATAAGCCTATTTTAGCCTCCCAAGGGAATTCCTCACCTTCCTTCTTGTTTTTCCTCCCCCTCTTCCTCCCTCTTTCTTCCTAACCCTCCTCTCTCTATTTCTCTCTTGATCCTACTAACCCGCCCACTCATCCCTTTAGCGCTTAGATTTCAGAAATGGGTTTTACCCATGCTTAAGGGTTTTTTGGCCAAGTCTTTAATCATGTCTGGCACAAGTTCACAATCTTGAACAATGGTGATATCTTTCTCCCAGTACCTTTATCCATCTCTGTCTCTGCTCTCCATCTCTTCTTCGTTCTCAATCTCTTATCTGATCCGTCTGGCACCCATCGCTCCCCTTTAGGTCACCTTCTTATCCCCTTTGCACACATTCAAGTTCTCCTATCTTCCAGTAAAACCCCCATTTATCCTACCTCTGCCTCTATCCCCTCACCCCCCCAACCAGCATTTCCTCTCCCTGCAGCACCCCGATTCAATCCCTCAATCCAGCTGCTTCTTCATTCCCCCCTTTTGTGTTTTTTAGGATCATTTGAATCCCTACTCATGTCTATTCATCCTTCAATTTTTAGCCTGGGATGTATGTATCCTATTTAGAGATGGTATACATAATACAGCTCACTCATTCTCTTAACTTTCTATATTTAGTTCCACATCCTTCTATGTGCCCCCAATCTTTTCTCCAAAGTAACAAAATGTTTTCATCAATAACTTGTATGGTATAGCAGGAGCAGGATATAAACAATTATGCTGGTTGAAGTGGAATATCAAATATAATTTACACTAATGGAGGAATCTACAAAAGGATTTTTACTTTCATGTTAACGGTGTGATAAATATATTCTCCTTTTTTGTACCTTATATCCTCTCTGCTCTGACACATCTTTTTTTGCTTCCTCTCCCAGTTTTTATAAATGAAATGTGTGTATTATATGTACCTACACATATGCACGCACATACAAATACACACCCATTGTACATGTACACAGTGCACTAACAGTGAGCAGGGCTGGTTGTACATAAATATAAAGTAGGGAAGGCAGACGGTTATCAAAACATGGATAATAATAGGATCCGACAGAACAGAGAGCGAGGGAAGACATCCAAGGACGGGACAGATAGAGAGAGGGAGCGAGAATAAAAGCGAAAGATAAATAAGAAAAGAGAGGGTCAGATAAAAGCCAAGGACAGGAAAGAGAAGAAGAGGAGGAGAAAAAAAGACTTCATGAATTGGTTGGACACAGAGTTTACTGTTTGTTAGCCATTAACCACCAAGCATGTGTTCGTCCAATATATAAAATGCTCTACCATTTTTTTGGTTTTGGATTTTATCTACCATTTCCAAAACCAGCCTATCAATTTAGACATAATAAACATTTGTTTTGTGTTAGTGTGTATGTATTTTACTTGTACATCTATCTTTGTGAGGACCAATATTGGTTTTGGTAGCTGATGACGTTTTGTCAGGTCCTCACTTTGGCACAGACCTTCAAAAGGATGTATGGTGCTTCAGACAGTTTTAAGGATCGGTTTAGAAATATGTTTAGTTTAGGCCTAGGGGCATGGGAATACATTCTTGTAACATGGGTCCTCACGAGTACAGTAAGACAAATATGTGAGTGTCTGTTTATCTGTTATTGTGTGAGACACCTCGGCTGACTGCTCTCAAGGTTCCTAGGTGTGGGGCTGTTGTGTCCTACCACTTATCAGTTTAAGTGTCCTTGAGTAACACTGAAAAATACGCACGCACGCACGCACGCACGCACGCACACACACATATCATGTATACATCACTTCAGGGGACATTACATTGACTTACATGCATTTCCTGGAGACTTATCCTAACCTTAACCATAACCAACACATGCCTAACCCTAACCCTTACCCTTAACCTTACCCTTGCCCTAACCCTAATCCTAAACCTAACCAAGTTTTCACCCTAAATTAATGATTCCCCTCATGGGGTCCTCCATTTTGTCCCCATAAGGGAGGCGAGTCCCCACACGTGACTATGTAAACAAATGTAGGTCCCCACAAGTATAGTAATGCTAGGACACACACACACACACACACACACACACACACACACACACACACACACACACACACACACACACACACACACACACACACACACACACACACACACACACACACACACACACACAAGCGTGTTTGCATCCATGTTTGATAGGTTTGACAGTAAATTGAGACACACACACACACACACACACACACACACACACTTGTTTCCCATGGTGTAGTTTGAGTGTATTTGGTCTGCAAGTGCCAGGCTTATATGTCTGTTGTTGCATAACAGCTCTGTGTGTGTGTGTGTGTGTGTGTGTATATGTATGCATTGTAGATACATAAAGTTAGAGGTTTAACCTGTAAAAGTGAAATTGCCTCACACAGGAAGTAATTGCATCAACAGAAAGTCACACTTCCAGACGAGATCTGGAGATGTACACACACAATTCAATTATTACTATACATTTCAGTTAACAACGCTAAAAGAAGTTTAACACATCACACATGAACACAAACAAACTAGTTATCTGTCCCCAAATGGGGAACAGACTCACATTTACACTGTGTCACATGTCTTTAAACTATTCCACCTCATCTCCTATTTCCCAAGGAATCAGAGGAATAAGAGGGTTCGCGTTGAGTCTTAAAACAATTTTCATAATTGAAAATATGAAATAAAATGGTTTTCTATCACTAAAAGCTGCAGAGAAAATATACTATCTACTGTAGCTGCAAAACAAAAGGACACAACATTGTGAAGGCATGAGTTGTTTTAAGTGAATGAAAAAAATATGTGGGTCTGAACCTTTATATATACAGTCTATGCAGTGGCGTAACAAGGTTGTGATTGGCCCTGGTGCAAATATGTTTTTGGGGCCCCCCCCCCCATCGCCCCAAACATAAGCGCACACTGATGCGCTCACACACACACGGACATACATAACCACTCAGAAGCGCAACATGTAGGCTATTAACAACAGCCTGCCCTGGCCTCAGACCACCACAGCCTGACAACAGCACAGCAAACTAAGAAGAGGATTACACCTGTTTCCTTGATGTTTGTCTCTGGGGAATGGGCCGGTAGGCCCACATGGACTGGTTGCTATAATATAGCTTTTGATCTTGGCGTCGGGGGTCTCAATAGCGCCATAGAGTCCCCTATCGGTTGGGGCCCTTGGGGGAACTGTTAGACCACCGCCAGGCACAGCCAAATCCAGCCTCTCCTCCTGGCTGGCTGGAGAAGAAGGTTGCACAGCCACGGCCGCGGATACAGCTTCACTTGTGGAGCTAGATGGCAATGATGGTGGTGAGGCAGGTGAGCTATTGTTAGCCTCCGGCTGCTGCTGCACGTCAACTTTGCTAACGTTAGCGCTCGATTTCGAGGACGATGTATGACAAAAAACAAACTGTCTAATGTTGTCAGTTTAGCTGTTACATCTCCTTGTTCTCTCTTGTCCTTTCTCTTTTGAGCGCTGCTCTTGTGCTTTGGTTTGCTGTACATTATAAATGCAAGCCATTACATTTTTTATAATGCTGCCGAACTTGCTGCAGCTAGCTACTGTACAGTACAGGTTAATTAAACGGTTCGCTCGTCACGCAAGGTATCACATGACATGAAAGGGAGCAAGGTCACTGGACAGACAAATTACAAATTAATTTAGGTTGCTTGGTTACTTTGAAGACTGCGTGAACCGGTCAATGCCATAGAGAACCACAGTGACGCATCCTAAAACCCGAAAGTAAACTCCTTCCGGTTCCTTCGTCAAAAACCAATGCAATTTCTCCGTGGGATTTTGGAAAATAGCTCGAAATAAGGTCTGTGGTTGACACACATTTAAGAGAGGGATCACGTTTTGTTCAGCCGGATAATATCCACATGTCTACACTACTTTTATAATATTCGAATCATAAATCTAGTCGCCAGAAGCAAAATGCTAACGTTATGCTATAAACGAGCTGCAACAGGGTCGCTGCTTCAACGTCACGCCAACTTAAGATCCATATTCAAACATACAGATTCAAAATTGTACAAGTAGAAGCGTTTGTTTGAACAGTTTGCAGGAGGCAAGTACTTGCTTTCAAGCAAAACAGGGCAAACAAACTTAGCGGGAGTGTTTACGTGTTCGGTGTAATGACGTACAACGGCCTCAACAACTTCTGTAGTCCTATTCAGCCACATGTTAACAACCATCGTTTTTCAGATACGTAAACTCTAAATCACCATTGGGGTCACTGCTGATGTATTTAATGTCGTAGAACAAAATGTGATCTGTCTCTTCAATTTGTGTCAAACACAGACCTTATTTCAAGTTATTTTCCAAAATCCTATGGAGAAATTGCATTGCTTTTTGTCGAAGGAACCGGAAGTGGTAAAAATGATAACTTACGTCCAGGTTTAGGACTCATCACTGTGGTTCTCTATTGGGGCCCCCAAAAAAAAATATTTAAAAAAATATTTAAAAAAAAAAAATATATATTTTTTTTAAATATTTTAAAAAATATTTAAAAAAAATATATATATATATTTTTTTTGCATGCTCTGGGCCCCGGTGCGTTGCACCGGCTGCATCGTCGATAGTTACACCACTGAGTCTATGGTCTGAACGTGAGGTGGAAAGACTTAGGGAAAGATGTGTGCTTCTGATGTGTGTGTTCATGATAGGGGAATAATATGTATAATATAATATATAATCTAAATCCACAGCAATTTTGCCACAAAACAACATATATTTATAAAGTTTGCTGTTAAATTGCTTTTGATTGTGTAGGAGTGAATAATTTGCACGTGTGTGAAAGATAGTTGTGTTATCTCGAAGGTCACTGTAGTAGACTTCATGTCTCTAGGCATTGCCGTTTAATAACAGAATACTTGTAGCTGTTAATATATTGTTCTTCCTTCCGGAAAAATGGTCGGATAGGAGAAGGAAGGGAATTGTGTCGGAGGAATATTTAAGTGATATAAGAAACCGGCACAGGTGAGGAAGTGACACAGATGGAAAAGGAAATAACCATGGCAGTGAGTCCTCAGGATCATGTTGCACAATCAGGCCAGTGTCCTACCGATGCCCTGTCAGCAATCCTGTGATGGAAAGAAGAGGGGAGAAGGGAGGATGGGATGTCATTAAGAAGTGAACGAAAAATAAAGGACGGGAATGTGTGTAAATCCAAATTCAAGGCATTAACACTTGAGCTATTCCTCTTATTAGGGGGAAGTTGTTAAATGGCAAATCGAATACAAAAACCAAATGATTAGCTTGATCAATGTATATGGGACCCGAGGAGAAAAAGTGTCTTCCAATTTCCTTTTTTTTGTGATTTCCTACCTATTTAGGGTTAAAAAAACATCTTGCAATTTAGACTTTTTTTATTTTATTTTATTTTAAAATGTTACAGTATGTCCACTGTAGAGGACGTCGGGACCATATTAGTTTGAAAAGACAGCCAAAATTAACAGATGGACTATGTAACGTATTATGGTTATAGAGTGATATTAATACAATAATACATTCACCTTTATGTAAAACATGAATAAGTAATTGATCTGAACATTGCTGTTTATTTGGTCAATACAAAACTAGCTTGTTTTTTGGTGAATCTTTCCAGATCTTCAAAGACTTTGTAGTCAATGTAGTGGGAAAGTACCTCATTGACTCCAGTCAGCACGGGCTGTAGGGTCATCTTGACTAGTTTTATGGATGTGATCTCTATTTGACCATGCTCATAGAAACAAAGCTTGCATTCCTGAGGCAATTCTCATTTTTCGTGGCTCCACTTAAAATTAAAAAAACAATAAGACATACGTGCTACTCTTGCCCCACAGAGGGCCATGTCTTTCCAGCTCGTCCCTATCTGTCTCTATGTATCTATCTGTGCGCTCATGGAGCATCCTGCATCTTTCCCCCCCTTCTTCTTGACCCGTCTCCTGCAACAATATTGAGTCATAAAGTCCATGAAGATGGTCCTGACGTCCACTAGAATGGACATTTATAAAAGGGCTGTTATTTGAAAACTTGAATTATTTAATTGCTTTCAGAACTAATTATATAGTTCCTCACATGTTAATAAACAAGAATATATATGATTTTCATGGTAAAAATTACAATTATTCAACAATATTTGACTTCTCCTCCTGCTTCTATACAATTTTGTTTTTCGTATGCCAGCCATTTTGGATGAAAAGAAAGAGGAACTTCCCAGCATGTAATTTTAACCAATGACATATCACTGGAAATACCAGCTCAAAAGAGTAAAAGGAGATGCATGTTTACAAAATGTCCACTACAGTGGACATTTTCAATGGGCTGGGTCCCAGGAGGATATATGTAAAGTTTTCTATTACCGTTCTTTTCAAATCTGCTTTGACAGAGTCATAATTTGCCGTAAATGCTCATTTCCCTTCATCTTTTGTTCATTTAGTGTCTCAGAACAAAATCAGTGTTCAGATGGAAACACTTAGTTTTTAAATAATTGAGTGCCTAGCCAAAGCGAATATATAACTAATAACACATGGGATAGGAAGGAAAGAGGGTTTTAAGAGAAAAATAGAAGAGAGGAACAGATTATTGGTACGAGTCCATCCACCTGTTTTTATTTTCAATTTGCACATACAAAGTCTGCAGGCACCCGACTGGAGAATGAGCCGCACCAGCTGTTTATCTCCATGTGACCAACTCTTAATATTCGTATAACTGTAATAGAAGGAAACTGATATTTATTTGCACGTTCTGTATTAAGTTTTGTCAGAAATGTGGACTCATGGAAAACTGGCTTCCGAGTGCATTAACAGTTAAAAGACAGGTGAAAGAGAAAGAGACAAACACAAAGAGAGAGATGGACCAAGGAAGGGGGAAAGTAAGCAGTAGTAGGAAGACATGTGTGATAGTGATGGATGGATGAGTGTGGGAGTGTATAGAAGATAAATAGGCATAGAATAGAGCCGGCCAGTCTACCAGATCTGGCAGAACAACAGATAACCAACATTGTGGAAATCATTAAAACTGGAGAAAGATGCAGGTCTAGGACTTCCAGGAATTTAAAGTGGTTATGTTCCTTCATGGCTCTTTCCAGTTCACAGCAGACGAAAAACAGGACTATAGTCTACAGTTTGAGGACATATGATGGGAACCAACCATCTTAACCATCTCTTTACAGACTTTGTAGCTCCGTAAAAGCATCATCTTCCTTGAACCTTTACTACAGTGTTAGTTAACTGTACTGTAACTGTAACTGAGATTAATGGTTTAGAGGACAAGCCTAGGCAAACAATTGAGTATAAATGAAGACGAATGAGGGATAGGTTGTGAGGAGCTGAGGACACGGAAGGGGTGAAGTTCAGATACAGTAGCTGCTGCCTTCAGTGTTTGGACGCCTGGACGGGCAGTTTATCTAATTAGAGGGGCCGTGTGCAGTGAGCGATGAAGGGAGTGAAGGATGTTAGCCAAGCGTGTTTACCTTCGGATGCTTCTGGATTCCTGTCCTCCCTTTAATGGGACAAATAATTCGCTGCTGGCACAACTGAAAGTCTGAGAATGTGTGTGAAAATGTTTTTTTTTTCAGCAGCAAAGTAACTGTATTAAAATGATGTACAATACTTAATCATTTTCGTTTGCAAGGGCTTCTCAGTTTGGTTCAAAAGAGCCAACATATATCAAGTGATTCTGTTTACTTGATATCTCTAAGCTTTGGGTATTTGGATGAATGTGCTCCACCAGTATGTTTCCTTTCCTTAAGTTTCATTGTGTTTCAGTCCTGTGCTTTGGATCACTGGCTCTTGGTTTTGGTTCTTGGTTGACCCCCAATCCTGGGAGGATTGCCCATAACTCTGGATTCATAACTGAGCACAGGGAACACTCTGTCCTCCTCTCTGTATCTCTCTGTCCTTCTCATTCTTTCATTTTCATTTCTAAGTCTCTTTTTACTCTCTCTCACTCACTCACTTCCTTTGTTTTTTTTTCATGGATCACTGTTGCCCACTTGAAAAAAAGAGGGAAAGAGATTGTTGCAGGCTCAAATGTCATAAAGTCAAGGGTTTCCCAGCCAGGCAATTACTGTACACACACACACACACACACACACACACACACACACACACACCCACACACACACCACACAACACACACACACACACACACACACACACACACACACACACACACACACCACACATACACACACACACACACACACACACCACATCACACACACACACACACCACACACACACACACACACCACACACACACACACACACAACACACACACACACACACACACACACCAACACACACACACACACACACACACACACACACACACACACACACACACACACCACACACACACACACACACACACACACACACACACACACACACACACCACACACACACACATACACACACATACACATACACTAACGCAACATGCTTAATCACACACAAGCACATAGCCTAAACACAAGCCTCACGCTTTTAAAAAAAGTCACAATTTCCAAATCCACGCCAAGCACACTTTCCGGTCGCCACCTGTCACTCACTCTTGGGGCTGTATTCACACATATGCACACACTCAGTGAGGTCAGGTGGTTTTCCAATCAACGCAGCTGTGTGCTCTCCAAAGCAGTAAAATGGTTTTAGGTCCAGTGTTGGCAGGCTTTGATGAGTCTAACACACCACCGAGTCCTGGTTCATTCTATCTGCTTACAAAGGCTCTGCAGACGGGTGCCTGACTGTTATTAGGCACTGCGACTGCACCTGCTTGATGTGTGTGACACACATACACACATTCAAATACATTTTTTACAGGCCATGGGAGGGAAGAGTACAAAGAAATGTGCTGGGTTTCCACTGGCCTTGAAAATGTCCTTTCCTGGCCCGAGAAGGACTTAAATATGGTCTTTAAAGTTTCAAATGCTCATAAGAAGAAGAAAGCAGAGCTGTTTTACATATGACACAACTCTCAAATCCTTGATGGAAAGAAAGTCAGCCTCACAGAATCGCTAGCATGGCTCGATAGGCTCTTACTCTTCTTACGTAGTGCTGTACAGGCCTGATTTAAACCACCAAGAATATTTGTGACCAGTTATGTCTTAAACTGAAAATAATACAGCTTGTCCTTGACCCCAAAAGTCACTGAAATATTGTTTAATTGTGAATCATGGACTCTTCTTTTGTTATGATGAGTGTTTTTTCACTGCACGTTTAATCGTTTTGGTTTATAATAAGAAAGGCACAAACGATGTTATATTCTTCCAGACAGTTTGGCTTCCTGCAATGCTGTGATACTAATTTGTTGGGTTCTCATACCAAAACAGTATTCAAATATGAAAATGGTTTAGACACTCAACAACCTTTCTAAATCTCTTCAATTCTTTCATTTTGTTAAAACTGAAAGCCTTTATTCATTATTTATCCAATTAAACCCACACATGCAGTGGAGAGTTCCATAAAGCGATACACGCCGGTTAATATTTATCTTTTGATATTTACATGAATAAACATGAGACCATCCGCAGTATCTGTGTTTTGGTCAAGCAGGAGGCTAGGAGTGTTTTGGAGAGCAGAATCTATCAACTCCTCTCTTCTCATCCACAATAAATCTTTAATGAGGTGTGTGTATCAGCCTGCACCTCTCCCTCGTCTGCAGTGCACAGCAGTGTGTGTGTGTGTGAGTATGTATTGTATTTCTTTACGTTTATACACCCGTGTGTGTTTGTATGTGTGAGTGTGAGTCGGGCGTGATACCGTGTACATTTGGCAATTATGTGTTTATTATTGTGCAAACGTGTCTTTGTATTTAGTGTGTGTGCGTTGGTGTGTGTATGGTGAAGTGAAGCATACACTGGGGTCTTTGAAGTGTAAAGTAACATGCCTTTTTAAGTTTTGGATGTGAAATATTTATATGAGCAGGAGTGCTGCTTTGGGAGGGCGAGTTAAGGGAAAGCGAATGAGGACAAAGGAGATGAACTTCGGTTTGCACAAAAAGTACGCAAAGGTCCTCCGTGCTTTTTATATCCAGTCCATATTAAATCAATTGAAGATTGTGTTATGTCACATCACATATTGTTAGATATCTTTATTATTGCCATACATTATTTGGGAATTTTCAATTATAGCCCCTGCAAGCTTTGATATAACTTTGGCAATTAGATATACACGAGACAAGAGCCAGAAGAACAGCTTTAGGGTTGCCAGGTTGTGAAAATACATGGTTGTTATATTTCCTCCTCCTCTGAGTCGTTCCTCTACAGTCTAAGAGGTTGACATATAACTAATGTATCCATGGCAGACCTGATGGATGGTTAGAATATACATCATATTTTGATAAGGGGTCATCATTATTGAGTTTTTGAACAGTAACTAAGCCATTTAACAACATTTACAGTATATTGATTTTGTTTAGAGGGCTACGCCTTGTTTAAGAGTTGGAAAATATCATGATTTTGATAAAGAAACTAAGTCTGGTAAGGGTTCGGCAACCGCCCTTTGTTAAAGATAGGGATACTTCTTGGTTATGGTTAATAGAAACATTAACAATGTGGTACAGGACATGACGGGACAAGTCCAAGGCACACACACGCCAATGAAGTAACAGCTTGATGTACATTTGACTTTATGTCTAACTTGTATGAATCTCGTACACAGCATTCTATTCTGGTTGACGCCCATCCTATTTGCATTGACCAGCCATTGAGCACTGCATCCTTGATGCTATTCCACTATCTGCTCACACCAAATGTAATTCCCTCCACCTCTCAGCCAGCTCATATATTAGCATTTATATGGATTTTGAATGTAACTTTCAATATGTGTTCCTGGTCATCAAATGTGTATCATAAGCTCTGCCAGTCTGTCATTCCTGCTCAAATTAGTTAGGGAGAACGACAAGCACAGATGCACACTGTCAAACTAAAATCTGTGTTATCTTTGCAATAGACTTTTAAAGGTGCTAATCTAATTGTCTTTCCTTTCCTTTTTAGCATATGTTGGTCATGTAGGGTGACGTTTCCATTTTTAGTACCTTTGCAATCTGTCGCCACTGCAACGCGCGAACCGCGTGTTGTTGCGCTTTTCAATGTATTACAATGCGCTGTCAATCTAAAGCATGAATACAGGCCTGAAAGGAGTTCAGTGGAGCTGGTGAACTTGACACTCCTTTTGTGTGTGTGAGAGTGTGTGCGTGTGCGTGTATTGTGTATGTGTGTGTGAGAGTGTGTGTGTATTGTGTGTGTGTGTGTGTGTGTGTGTGTGTGTGTGTGTGTGTGTGTGTGTGTGTGTGTGTGTGTGTGTGTGTGTGTGTGTGTGTGTGTGTGTGTGTGTGTGTGTGTGTGTGTGTGTGTGTGTGTGTGTGTGTGTGTGTGTGTGTGTGTGTGTGTGTGTGTGTGTGTGTGTGTTGTGTGTGTGTGTGTGTGTGTGTGTGTGTGTGTTTGGAGGGAGAGTTCAAAGCTAAACTAAGCGATTAGAGGACAGGACAAAGGACAGAAGCGGCTGAGACCTTTATAGAGAGCCATGTGTACTTTTGGGAACATGTTTATGAGTCTGCTGGTTTGTGAGTTCTTGCTCAGGCATGAGTCTCTCTCTCTCTCTGTGTGTGTGTGTGTGTGGTGTGTGTGTGTGTGTGTGGTGTGTGTGTGTGTGTGTGTGTGTGTGTGTGTGTGTGTGTGTGTGTGTGTGTGTGTGTGTGTGTGTGTGTGTGTGTGTGTGTGTGTGTGTGTGTGTGTGTGTGTGTGTGTGTGTGTGTGTGTGTGTGTATCTGTGTGTATGAGGCCAGACGTCAGTATTGACAATAGCCTGTTGAGATCGGGGAGGAGACTGGCTTCGTTAAAAGCGGCCTTGAACAAACAGAGAATAGAAACGGAAGGATAGAGGGAGGAAGGGAGGGAGGGAGGGATGGGTTTTTGTGGGGAACATGAGAACACATGGAGGGAAAGTGAGGGAAAAGGTACAAATAATGAAAATTGATTTTGGGGAAATTGTGGGAATAGAAAAACAAGAGGGGTGTATTAAGTCAAACATGGAGGGAAATAGGGTTAGATTTGTATTTAAATGAATCTTGTTCTATTGGTTTTCTAATTGTTATTTTTATTTGGAAATTGTGTATGTTACATTTTGCCCAAAAGTTAAACTAAAGGCAATAGAGGATGAATAAAATACTAATTGGAAGCGAGGAAGGAGAACAAGAGGGATTAGGGAAGTAGTGGATGATTAAAGATGGAGGGATCAACGGTGAAAGGGAGGAGACAAAAGATGGGTGGGGTGAAGGAGAAGAATTGGATGAGAGGAGATTGAGATGAATGGATGACGGAAGGATTTAAAGGGGAGAAGGCAATTTAAGATAAAGGTAGAATGAATAAAAAAGGAAAACCACAGAAGTTTAGCTACTGTATGGCGCAGGCGGCAACAGGGTCAAGTCTGTGTGTGTGTGTGTGTGTGTGTGTGTGTGTGTGTGTGTGTGTGTGTGTGTGTGTGTGTGTGTGTGTGTGTGTGTGTGTGTGTGTGTGTGTGTGTGTGTGTGTGTGTGTGTGTGTGTGTGTGTGTGGTGTGTGTGTGTGTGTGTGTGTGTGTGTGTGTGTGTGTGTGTGTGTGTGTGTGTGTGTGTGTGTGTGTGTGTGTGTGTGTGTGTGTGTGTGTGTGTGTGTGTGTGTGTGTGTGTGTGTGTGTGTGTGTGTGTGTGTGTGTGTGTGTGTGTGTGTGTGTGTGTGTGCAGGAGAGAGCCAGAGAAAGAGAGACACAAAGACAAGAGAACTTGCTTAGCTTTGCACAAGCCTGCCTAATTCTGTGTGAATGAAAAGGGAGGGAAAGGGGTTGTAGTAGTGTGTGTGTGTGTGTGTGTGTGTGTGTGTGTGTGTGTGTCAGGCGTGTGCTGGTGTAATATGCGTAGCGAATCAATAACTGATAAATAAATTATAAGCAACAACATTTCAAAAGGCACCAGCAGTAACAAATAATTCAAGTATTCAGAAGCAACAGGGTAAAGAGGATGGTTTGGAACTGCAGTGTGTGAGTGTGTGTGTGTGTGTGTGTGTGTGTGTGTGTGTGTGTGTGTGTGTGTGTGTGTGTGTGTGTCACTGTTGTTGCAATGGAAAATATGTGCCGGATCAGTTGTGATGGTGTTGATGTCAGCACAGCGTGACATTTTTACACGGTTACGTCCGGTTTGTGACATCAGAGAAGGTTTTCCGGGCTTATCAGTCTTTTTCCCGGTGTCAGGTATCAGTTAATGTGAAAAGACACACATAACGCAGGGCAGTGCTTGGAAGTGCAGACGTAAAGAAAGGAAAAAAGACACGGACGGACGGACGGACGGAATTAAACAAAGAACAAATCCACTATGAAGATGGAAAAACCATGGTGGAGAAGAAGGGGGCGGGACCTTTAAAGGATGCTTATCTCCTTTTTCTTTTTTTCTTTTTACGAAAGTAAGAAATATACAAATTGCTTCATCCTTTTTGATTTATATATTTCTTTTATAATAAATTGTCAGCAGACATAATACTCAATGCAAATGGTAGTTTTGAAAGCCAATTTTTACCTAATCTTTGCATCACTCATTTTTTATAAAATCTTCAAAATAAAAATGAAAAATAAATCCATATGCATTTTTATTTAGTCCTGTCACTTTAAATTATTCTGTTATTTTGTACATACTGGCAACAAGGAAGACACATACAGCAGCAGATCACCAGTAGTCCGCACGCACGCACGCACGCACGCACGCACGCACGCACGCACGCACACACACACACACACACACACACACACACACATCCCCAAGGACCAACCCTGTGGGTGTGTACATGTGTGTGATAATGAACCGCTGCTGACTGGCAGTGGTGATTGGCTACCTTTGCATCCTCTAGAGATGTCCGTCTGAATGGTGCCAGCTAGACGCCAGACAGACACAGTGTGTTTGTGTGTGAGTGTGTGTTACATGAGCACACCATCAGCAGGTGTTTGTGTGCATGTGTGTACCTACATGTGTGTGTGTGTGTGTGTATCGCTGATACTGTGCTGCGCCCCGCTGTCTGGGACCTGATTATAAAAACAATAAAGTAGTCCATGTTTGGAGTGAGTGTGTCTTAGAAGGTCTTGATTTTTATAGATGTATAGTCTCTTTTTGTTTCATTCTCTCCCTTTGTTTGTCTAATGGATTAACCTTCATATAAATTGCATTATATTTACCAGAGTTGCGATATCTTGTAAGTAAATCATTTACAGGTCAGCTGTGCAAGTAATATACTGGTATACATTCCACAATGACGTCAATTGAAATGATCCAACCTTGCCATTTTGATGAACTTTGACATACAAATCACACTGTTGACTAACTGACACCAACTTGACAGAGCTGACCTTTGAGGGGTTAACAAATGTTTATGTGCACTTATGATCAACAGCAGTTGTCGATACTAATTCTGTCCTGTTAGGGATCAAACTAAACAAAAAAAGTTGGAATATTAGCGAGGTCATTCGCCATGAGAATTGTTTTCTTTCCCTTCTTGAATCACTTTGTATTGAAGGCAAAGGTGTGCAATGGTGAACACAGAGTCAAAGTAAGTAAAAGCTATTGTGACTGACCTTCCGCCACCTGAATCACCACTCTGGATTATTGCAATGGAGTCCTCTCCAGGATACCCTTCAAAGCCCTGGACATGCCAGAGATAACCCGCAACACCTCCCCCCCACCCTTACCAAGCTTCAATGGATCCCAGTCAAGTCCTGCATCCCAACAAATCCTCTTCCTCACCACTTCATGCCTTCTCCTGTCAGTGCTATCAGACCTCATCCACCCTTAGACACATCTCTGCTCACCACTCAAGGAGGATAAGGGGATGTCATTTGAACGATGTATACCGTAGGGTTCACGTCTGGTACATCCATTGAGTGCCAGTGCAGGAAGTACTGTAGTAGCAAGGCAGAACGCAAGATTGGGGAGCTGGTGGACAAGTTTTGTGGTCCCAATACAGACCCCCACTTAATGTTCTCCTATAACCCGAGCCACAATCTTTCATAGACCCTAATCAAGTTTTTTTAGTTATCTAACATTACACCATACAGTAATCTAAGACAATCTGACAATCTCTTATAGTTGCCAAAAACATAATTTATTTTCCATGACAATAATCTTTCCTGGCCCTCAACCAAGTGCATATTCTAGTCCTACTCTATCAATGTTCTTCTCAGCATTCTACCTCAGCATTAGAAATCTAGACACAGAGGATCGATCTCTTTTTCTTTCCTTTTATTGTTGAACAACAGATTAAAGAAGCTAGTCCCAAAATTATACTCCCCAGCGTCAATTGATGTTATTGTACTGTTTATGTATTTATGGCTGAAGGGAGGAAATGCGTCTGTTCTATCAAATCTTCACGGGTTTTCCCAGGACGGGCTCAAATCAGAGAAGCAAACACATGTTGAACAAGCATACCCTAAATCCCTAATCTTTTTGGTTAAATTGCAAAGCAGGGGTGAAAAGGTTAAGGGTATCAGAGTGGAGGGCTTATTGTTATGGTCTGAACCTTGAACCCAACCACTTAAATCAATCTATATCTTTTAAACAGAAGAGAAGTTTATGCGAACACTTTCTGTCTTGAACAATGGACTCATGGACGAGTTGACATTTGGAAGAATGTGTGAACTTTAAACTGACACAGAATCCAAGTGTGAAGTCTACCCTTATCCCAGTCTCTCCCTGATCCTTATCACAAATAGATCGGCCAAAAGATTGTCCGCATCACGAAGAAACTTGGACCAACAAAGTAGGAAATCTGTGGTGATAAAGCATGTTGAATCATAACGGCAGAAGAAAGACACTGCGGCTGGTGACACAGCGAGGGAGTGACTTTACCTCTGGACTGTGGCAGAGGGAGTGGCGTGGAAAGAAAGAGGAGGGTGTGTGTGTGTGTGTGTGTGTGTGTGTGTGTGTGTGTGACAGAGAGAGCTTTGCTTTCACGCCTTGCTGAGCAGTGAAAGAGTATCTAACACAGGAACAAGCCCAAAGAGAACAAGTAAAAGTTAGGCAAAAAGAAGGACAGAGGGGGAGAACGAAGAGATAGAGAAAGAGTTGTCTGAAAGCAGCTTCTGTCTTCCCTCCCACCCCCTGACTGTCCTCCCTCCTCTCTGCCCGGCCGGGAGCGAGAGGAAAAAGAAAAGCAGTGCAGAGACAGAGAGAGAGACGGAGAGGGAGCTCAACCACGTTCGCTCTTTAGCGCAGGACTCAGGAATTCCAGGACCTTTGGAGTTGTGCACACACACACACACTGATACACACACATGCTGCTTTTCTTGTGGTAATACACATCTCAGGAAGACTCAGAGAGGGAGTAAAAGAAAGAGACAGACAGGGGACATTAGAGAATCCTTTAAAGCCCTTTCCTGTGGACTATTTGACCATGATGGCACCTGCCAAGGGGGGAAGTGTCTAGGAGGGGCTGAGGACCGAACCGGGACGCAGGCGGAGGAATCTGCGGATGAAGGTGAGATTTACATTACCTACAGTGTCTGTTTGTGCCATGATATGTGAGCAGATATTGATAGGAGGGTTACGTTAATAAATAACTGATGTAGGAAGTAGTTGGTGTGTTGGGTTAACATTGTGAATGTGACTTACTGTCATACTGGAGCTGGGGAATACCCTGTGTCGGTGTTTGTGCTTTGCATTTGCTCTGACTTTGTGTCAACTCGGCTGTATTTGTGGTTTAGCATCTGTGCTGATCATTAGAGTGATTTCCTTGAGTAACATAATAGCTTGGCTGGACAGATGGAGAGTGGGGTTTAAGAGGGAGCACATGCAAGTGAGAACATTTTGTGGGTTACCCTCAATTGGATTTGATTAACAGATTGTTCTTCTGGGCATACATCATGAAAGGAGAACATGTTGAAAGAGTTGCGTGTGCATGTGGGGAAATGTGTGTCTTGAATGTGTGTCTTGGATGTGTTGTTTTCCTGATGGTGGAAGTGGAGGATTGGGAGGAAATTAGTATTGCTTTTCCAGAAAATCTTTTTCAGTTGGCATTGGCTAGTCTCACAAGAGTTATGTTTTCAGTTTGAGAACACAGGGTTTGTGTTATATCTTTGAAATGTCACCTGTTTTAGTTTCAAAAGCTTTTGTGCAAGGCGCAGAAGCACAATAAAGCATTCTATGAATGTTAACAGACCGATCAGAGCAGATGTGAATAAGAAACCAGTGGACATAATGACGATTACAAGTCTTTGGTCCTTTTACACCTGCAGTTATTGTGAGACTCTCCATCCTGCCACACTCTGTCACTTTTGTTTTCTAATCTCATTTACTTCTGCCTTCGCTGCAGGTTTTTGCTAAAATCCCACATCGAATGACAGAGGCTTATCCCATGCCACTCTGCCTTTCTCTCATCCTCTCTCCCACCCCTTTTCTTTTCTCCTCCTCATCCTCTTTATGACAATCCAACTGCCTTTATAAAGCTTTAAATATCTATTCTCTTTTATGCTATTTGTAGAATCTTCTTTTTTTAGCTATCACGAGCATGTTTTGTCTGTGAGAGGGTGTATACATGTTTTAGACTCACAGGTGTGCATTTGTCATCTCACCTTTTCAGTCTAGTAATCCCAGTCTTTATTACCCCTCTGCCTCAAAACCACCTTAACCTGCAAAGTAACCCATCCATTACAATACCATTGAAGCCTACCTTAACCCTTAATTTACCTTTGCAGTGAGGAGTGGTCAGGGTGCAGAGGATGGTACAACATGGTGTAACATGATACTTATCCTGTGTTGTGTTCATTGTAATGTGGTCATCCACAAAGGCCTTTCATGTTGGTTGTTTTTTGAGATGTAGTTTAGTTAAAGCTTACCTAAGTCATGTCTTGCTAGTTTAATGGACACTCACTGGACAGTATTGTAAGCATAAATAAGGGAATTTTCAATAGTTTTAGGGCTGTCAGATTAAAATATTTAATCGCGATTAATGGCATGATGTCCATATTCGATCTGTTCTAAATGTACCTTAGAGGAACGTTTTTAATACTCTTATCAACATATGAGTGGACACATGTGCTTTAGCGAAAATGCCGCTCCTCTGTCTTCATAACAGTCAAAGCATGAGACTGAAGTTCCCACCTAGGGTCAAAATAATACGCTGTGATGTGCAGTCGACACGTTGGATGCGATCCGAATTATCTCACACATTCCCTCGTCTTCCACAATGTTAATTGTCCTGCAAGCTGTAGCCTCCGCCACCCATTTAGGTATTCGGGTATATCCAGTCTCCGATAGTGTTACGAGTTATGAGAGTGCTCTGTTTGATTCTGAAATTGTATATATTTATATAAATATATACATATATATATGTGTGTGTGTGTCCCCGCATCTGTAGCCTGTTATTGTCTCATTATACCGCACTGTGAATGAATTAAAAGTAAATATATAAGTCATCATGAACACATCTGTCCATCAGACAGAGGGCTGCTGTGCCTTCTGTCATCATTAATGGACATCTTCTCATTTCTCTAACCGCCTGCTGCTTCCCCTCCTCTCTCCTCGGTTCCCCTCCTCGGCTCCTCCGCTCCTCCGCTCGCATCTCCTGCGGGCGGGACTAAGTATCGAGCATATGAGTCGGATTAGGAGAGTCGAGGAGGGGAGTTAGAGAAATGAGAAAGGGCCCATATCTCTCGCTAGAATCTCCCACCATCCAACTAACAACAACAACAACAACAACAACAACAACAACAACGTCAAGCCTTTGGGCTCTGAAACTACGGGGGCGGGCCGAATAGAATAATTAGTGGCGTTAAAGAAAATTGCGTTAACGCGTTAACTTGACAGCCCTAGTTTTAAAGGTCCCTTGTCATGGCAGTGTGCTCCGATTGGTCGGGACCAGTCGGGACGTTGTGAATCGCGCTGAACTCCGTGGATGTGTGATTTCCTTGTTTAGCGATACACAGCGAAACACAGCCAAACTCACCCTGAGCACACACAAAGTCACAGTCAACGTAAAAACAATAAGTGTGGCTTGATATTGAGTAAGAAAAAGGTTGATAAACGCTGTGAGAATGGGTCTGCAGAGAGAATTTCGCCGCGATCCCAACTGTCTGTTATCAGCCTGCAGCCAGGGAGGAGAGATCAGCTGAGCTGCATGCACTGAGTGTGTGAGGAAGTCCGTGGATTGGTCAATTTGGACCAATCAGCTGGGGCTTAACGTAACGGCTCCGCGGACGTAACGTAACGGCTCCACGGATTGGTCCATTTCGTTCGGGGACGACATGACATCATGATGTACCCGGAGGCGTTTTGGGGAGGTATTTTCTGTTTTAGAGTTTTACTCGCTACATGGTGTACTTTGAGGGTTTTGACTGCGCAGCACAGCGCAGGAAGTGGAACGTTCATCCAACAACTGCGAGGCTGCCCATACGACGCTCCGCTTCCGCAACGTTTTGAAACGCGCCTGGTGGGTTATGACGCAGGAGGAGGTCGCAGTGCGGCGCAGCCGCAGCGCAGACGCTTCCGGTGGGATCAGGGGGTTAGACAGAAGTCAGTTTACCTAATTGCCCCTCCCCTCTGTTGCTAGCACCTAAAACTAAATTAGCTGCTGCTACTGTAGCAAGCACACCATAATCTGTGAGCAAGTTGATGGTGATTAGTTGTATTGTGGGTAATGTAGGAAGATAAAACTACATTTGCATGCATGAAGAATGCTCAATTAAAAAAATATATTAATACAAAATATTGTTGATCCTTAAAAACACATTGTAGTGCAATGCTTAATCAGTGTAGTACTCTTTTAGGACTGCTATTATTTTATGATATCTCCTCTTGAAAAGTCTGCACACACGAATACATGATAAACTTGATATTATGACCTTAGCACTTTGCGGTACTCAACTCATGAACTGACAATCGAGAGTCATATGGATTTAGAGAATCAAGACACTCTTGCTTGTCCCTTCAGGAACTTTTGCCTCAGAGAAATGTTTTAATAATTAAAAATACAATCTGCATCTGTGTTTGCACTATGTGTTACTGGCACCAAATTAATTGAAAGTAATGTAAAGTGCAGATAGGGACCAGTACTATTTCTGGCATGTTCTTGAGTTTCTTTATTGTAGATGTCACTCTAAGGCTACTGCTGCTCATGCTAACTACCCCTCTAATTGTCTTAGTAATACAAACACATTGAAACACAGCACTTCCTGTGTGTCAGAAGATGTTTCCCAGCACAGACAATCAGAAGTGTTTAGAACAGCATAAATATAACCGCTTTCACCATGTGGTCAGGTTGCACCCGCTCTTGAAGTGTGTTTAATCATTTGAGCAGCGAAGTGGACATTTATTTAACCTAACAGCTCCTGTGGGTTCAAGGTGGGTCTGCTGATTGCCTGGTGATGAATAGACCACCAAGGTAACTTTATGGTTAAAGTGGCTATACACTGATCCACTGCCACACCTTAAAACCCATTAACCCCCATCTAAACCCTTCTTCTGCGGAAAAACCCATTAACCTTCCTCTTAACCCTGAAATATCTACCAGGTCAGCAGACAGTAGATAACAATTGATGAGATTCGGAGGGTAACTTATATACATGTGCATACTGTGTAGAGCACAGGATATATTATCTTCTGAACTGTCAGGGCTGGTGCATCAGCTGGTGCTTTCCAATTTCACGTCATGTTTGTCTTTACATGTGTCTGGAGTCAAGAAGATAAGCCACAGAGAAATGATGAGGCTACGTATAGAGAGAGGTAGGGGGAGATACTGGGCAGCGATGTCAGTATTCCTTTGTTTGAAATATTTAACGAGTGTCTCTGCTCTCTTGAAATATTGACTTTTTCCTATTCAGCCAGAGGGGATAGACAGGAGCAGAGGTTGTTCCCTTATTCAAATAAAAGCATAAGGCTGTTAACATCAAACTTTCATTAGACTCTTTTATTTATTCATTTTCTGTTTTCTTTTTCGATGCCTGATTCTTGCCCTTGATCTGTAGGTCGCGGCTAATGATGGGTAAAATGTGTATGTGTGTGTGTGTGTGTGAGGGTGGGTGTTTAACTGTATAATTTCTGAATGCGTTACAGTATACATGCACACATTTTGGAGACATTGTACCTAGTATTAACTGTATTGCTATATCCCTATATACAGTATACAAAGGAATAGATTCTTTATTTATACAAATTAAAACAAAAACTGTGTTTCATTGGTAGGTGTCCTTAAACTATTTTTTAAATATTGGTACTGTATTTATTGATTGTTACATAAAACATTGGACAAATAGATATGCATGATGACCCACAGGCAAGTATTGTCACTGCAGGGGTAATAGGATACGATGGAAGATAATAGATATGTTTTAAAGGTGTCATTTGATATGTGTAGATAACCTCCTCACATGGATGGATGGATGACAAAAGAGTTGAACCTGAGGTCAGCAAAGCTGGTTTCCCAAATCCATCACTGTGTTACAAAAGGAATAAGGGAAGTTAAGAGAGCATGCTTTCTTTAGATAACACTTTACCGGTGTTTAAGATCAACCTTTTAAGGTGAAGAGTTCTTCAAAACAACAGATAAAGAGAAAACTGCACAAGAGTAAATCAGTATTGAATATTTCTTAGAAAGAACAATCAATTATAGTATTTATTTAGAATACATATTCCTCTCTTTACAATGTGATTTGTAAGTACATAGGCAACACAGGGTTTCTAGGAGGGACGAAAGGACGAAATGTGACCAACCAAAACAATCAAATAAATTCCTCAGACGCCCTGAGGCTCCACAAGTGAAAAGCTAAGTGATGATGTCGGTCTAACAGACGTACTGATTTTAGTATAATGGATGGATCAAGATGTCAACAGATTAAACCAGAGACCCAACACACAGTAATGAGGTTAATTAGGATCAACATATCAGCACAGATGGCGTAGATACAGGATGGTTGATGGTAATGAGGCTCCATGTCATCACATAAAAGCAGATCACTCGAACGTGCTGATGGCCCGGAGTAAAGACTATCAGTTGATCTCAAGTCATCATCGAGCTGTTCTCAGTGAATGGATAGATGTGTATTGTTAGACCACTGGGTTAACTGGTCTCTGGGTTTGGTATAGCCTGATCAGGGAGGTTTTTTTAAACTATTAAAACTTCAGTTATATCTTTTACAAAATAAGAATTAATTATCCATGCTATAGGACAACATTGACCGATAATGTGCACATGTTTCAGCAACACATCCTCACTCCCAGGTCGGCCTATGTTGACGTTATGTCAAGTCCCCTGCCGGCTTTTTCCAACGCAAGGGGGGGGGCCTTAGCGTCCATTTTCAGCTTTCCGGGATGTCCATGTCAGAGGCGGATTTAGGATTGTAGGAGATCCGGGGCTTAGCCCAGGAGTTGTTGGGGGGGGGTGCAGGGGTATAGTGCTATTTTTTTTACATGTGGGGGGTGAACCAAACATCGTCGCCTCCTCTAGGGGGGTCCGGGGGCATGCTCCCCCGGGAAGATTTTTTTTAAATATTGAAGTTAAAAGCATCAATCTGGTGCACTTTGAGAGCAACATTAACCCTACCTTAATAATACCTTAAAGGGGACATATCATGCTATATTTGAACAATATATTGTAGGGCCATACCTATATAAAGTATATAAATAGTTTTTCTTTCAAAATACCAAACAGATCCTGCATTTTAGCCATGCCTCATTTCGCTCTATTTGCTCTTTCCAGCGCTGTTTTTGCAGGGGGCTGATTCTGTGAGCTGCTCCACGCCCCCCTGCAGGAGAGGGGCACATGCTCTGAGATCAGCTGCTGGGCTGCAGCGGGGAGAAGAGGGGGAGAAAAAGAGATCTCCGTCCTCCGTGTTTTATTCTAATATTATTATATAGAGTCGTTATTCATTTGTTTTAAAGCTCAATAAATAACAAAGAAGGCCTTTGACCGGCACTTTCCTAATTTTGTCCGGAAGATTTAAACTTTAACGGACATGTTGACCGGCGAAATAAAAATCAAACTCTCCCGCACGGTCCCCTCGTTCCTTGGAAGAGCCGGAGAGGAGGGTGTTTGTCATCTGCTGGTGGACTACCGGAGAGAATTACAGCGAGGGAGGGATTGCATTGAATTACAGCAGCGGGAGCAAACTCTTGCCTCGGGGAGGGAGAAAAAGAGCCAGAGCAGAGTATAAACAGAAGGGCAACCATGCGCGGGAAGTCTTCTTCGCTGCTTTTGTGGCAGACTACAGCGCCACTTACAGGCCTGGCATATGTACTACAGCGTCTCCAGCGCAATGGCCGGCCGTGGCCCAACCCCACATTCCCCTGATAGGTGGAGAATTGACCAATAAGCGGAGCACCACTTCTGTGACGTAGAAAATAATTCAAGATCAGTCTGTATCAGATCCGTTGCAGCCCCGTTTTTAGAGATTTGGGTATGGAGGAAAAGAGAGAGGGTTGTGTTTTCTGACACTTGGTGAGTTCCCTGGAACACCGGGGACTAGGGGTGTACCGGTGCACAGAAGTCACGGTTCGGTTCGTACCTCGGTTTGGGGGTCACGGTTCGGTACAGCAAGAAAAAGCAAAAAAAAAGTCCCAAATGCATCATTCCAGGTTGTTGTTATTTACTTTTGAACAGTAGTGCAAGTTTCAGTTTAAAAATAAGGAACTCTGACATTTTGAATAATTAACTGTATTAAACAGTTAAAAACAAACCACAAACAGTACCAAACACACTCAGATGGCCATAGTATCTATACTGGCTGATGTCAAACAAAAAGGTTTCATCAAGCTGTAAAACTAAAAAGAATGTCTTGAAAATATCATAAATAATAAGAAAGTGTTTCAAGTCGTTGAAAAAATATGCCAAAGCTTCCGTTATTTATTTGGTCTCTCGGCTTTCATGTCTATTGGCTTCTTAAAAACAGCGGGGATCAGCTGTTGAACTGCTGTTGTCTTTTGCCGGGCTCCGGTGATTGGCAAATCTGGGTGATGCCTTCTGATGTGATTTAGCATGTTTGGCGTGTGTTACCATTAGCATACTGCACCGCTATCGAACAACGCCGACACACCGTCCTCTTCCGATCCACTGCGCATTGCTTATCGTTTTATAGATTTATTCTCATCCACCATCTTTGTTTGTGACGTAAAGAGTGTAAGAGTCACGTTTCTGAATCGGGCACTCTGAGTGGATGGCAGTCACAGCCAATCGGATTCAGGATGTTTGCCTGTCAGTTCCGTTGCCTGTCAGTTCCGTTGCTATGGTTCCGTTGTTATGTGTACTGAAACGAGAGCCGGTATAATTCCAACACGCGAAAACAAATAAAAATTGGAATACGTTATTTTAGTGTCTTAAAAGTAGACTGAGGTATGAAGGGTTAACGTTACATCTTAGAATACTTTTTAGTCATGTTCTGTATACATACTAACATATAAGGGTATTGACTTAGTGTGGTTTAGCTTTTTGTCGCTGCTTTTAATTTAAACTGAGCTGTTGTGTTCATCAGTAAAGTGGAACTTCTGTGTGAACACTATTCATATCTTAAACTGCACTGTAACTTTTTATTCATGTAATTTTTCTTTTAATGTTTCTTTTATTATCTTTTATTTGTAATGCCTTTGTCTGAATGTCTTTTATGTTTGTAAAGCACCTTGAATTGCCTTGTGTTGAACGGTGCTATATAAATAAACTTGCCTTGCCTTGGTTACTCCATGTTTACTAGCTATAAGATTACGTTACAGTACATCCCTCTTTTTCACTCTGACTCAGTCAGCCAGAGTGCAGATATCACCATTAGATTCACAAACTTGAAACATCATCCATTCTTCACTGCTGGTGATGACATTGTTGTCAGTTGCTGATACTGTTGCTGCTGCCGCTGCTGCTGCTGCAGCAGCTTGTGGCGCCTGCTTCGATGAAAATAACTTTCTATATCCATAACTTTATAGGCTATTAGCTTAAAACTCCTCAGGCACTAGGAAGGATCACTTCTTCTTCAGGGCAGGGAAGGCTACGCAGTACGCAGGCTAATGTCCCGCAGCGACTGCCTCTCTGGGTGGACTCCGGTACTGCACTTACTCCCGAGACATTTAAAAAAAGAAAAATTAAAAAAAATTAAAAAAAAATGTTTTAAGTGAAACATCCGGGGCTTTTCAGAAAACATCCGGGGCTTGAGCCCAAGTAGCCACCCCCTAGCGCCGCCTCTGGTCCATGTGCTTCTATGGACGCTCATGGAAGCACGGCATTCATTTGTGTCGACTGCCCTTAAAGGCAATGTGAGCGTCCATTCTCATTGGATAGCGGAGAATTGTACAACCCGGAAGTAAATATTCCCTTACTGACGATTGATTTTACAGTGAATATCTGCACTACTCATCGACTAAAAAACACCAGATTATCCTTGTTAATTACACAACATTGATTGGTTTAAATTGTGTGCAATGCTTTTGTATTTTTCCCCTTCGATTCGGAGAAACAAATCTTTTTTCGGAGTAAATGATGGGCAGAAAGACACTACACTACCCAGAATCCCCCGAGCTATCATTTCTCCTGCAGAAAAAGAAAACATGGCCGACCTTCGTTTTATTCTGGTGTAAATGCCTATTTTAAAGTTACCTTGGCGATTAAAATGCATTTTGATGTCATTTGATGCGAGAAATATGAGTTGTTATTTCAGATGTGTGCAGTGGATGCACATGATCTTTAGTTTGCTCGTTATATACGAAGATTACTTCAGGAAATTGCGTCCCAACGTTTTCATTGTTACCAAGGTGGTTGCTAGGGACGCTGCTATCGATATTATTTCTGTTATGTTGGGTAACTGTTTAATGGTTGTTATCTTTATTGCATACCCCCCACCAACCCCCTTCCCCGTCATGTATAGTGTTGGTCCACAGCGCAAACATATTAGTTAACAAAATCCGCATCAAAAGATACGTTATTTCCCCCTGTGCAATTCCAGTCTCACATCTCACAGCACATCGTCATTAAACAAATACCGGAAACAGACCGAAAACGTTTAAAGAAAATAAAATAATACCTTATTTCCGAGTGTGCTTGCTTTTCTCTTTGAAAAGTCATCACATAACGGCATTGTAATACACTTTTCTACTGCATTAAATATTACATATCTGCCGTAGTTCTGTATTTATAGAGCCCTGATGAGAAGACAAAACATGAGGAACTGAAAACGTGACGTGGATCATAAATATATCAGCCATTAAACACATCTACATTTCTTTTCACACAATACGTCTCTTTGGCCGTATCAACACTAATTCGGCTCACTTTTATATTTGATCCAATTGGTAGATAGGCTGTATTTACACCATAAAGGTGCACAGATGATATAAAGAGACAACCTGGGGTTAAAGCATGTTATTGAATTTCATTATGTGTATTATTAGATATTAATAGGATCACCTATAAAGTATATATTCATTACTACGTTATTCTCTACTAATAGTTAATTAAAGACTGTATATAATGACTATTTTGCACATCCCGTTCAAGATTTCAAGATTTTCTAAGGTTTATTGACGGATCATATAGGCCTACACAACTGTGGTGTAGTTCTGCACTGAATGAAAAACTTGGGTCACAGGTTCCTCAATAGTGCATTACAAGACAATCTATCAATATTTGTGCATACCTCCAGCAATGTTAACTATGTGAAGCACTTATTTTAACTGATATTATACATAATGTATTATGCTCTTATAAGATGTATGCAGATATTTCATCTCCGGCCTTGTCAGGTATTGAACAATCAATAAATAAAGAACACAGAATTGTTAAATATAAAACACAGAATTTGTGTGATTATACTAAATGATTTTCAAATAAACACCACTGCAGATTTAACTGTTACACATGCTGATGTAACGCAAATGTTCCAACTTGGGATCAATAAAGTATATCTTAAGCTGATCGATGGCTACTGCCATATTTGCAAAATGTGCCTATGAACCTTGACAAGTGCATGTTTCAGGCTTATCAATTAATGTAATGTAATGTAATGTTATCAATTAACAACAGGAGGGGTCACAAACATAAGTCCAGCTGTTAAATAAAGCTCTTCTGACCTTAGCTGGCGTGTGGGTATATATATTAATACTGCCCATTATGGGCACCAGCAATTTTCACCCATTTATTAATTATATGTTTTAAATGTGAGTGTTTCCTGTCCCCTAAACCTCCAGGGATGTACACAGTTTAATACTGGCAACTTCTTATTATGGGAAATACGAAAACGTCTTTTAAAACTACAACTCCCAGTAGAGACGTGCCATAGAGAACATGTTGCGAAACAGAATAGCCAGCATGTGTAGTTCTGGGGAGGGGGGGGGGGACGCGGTGGACCCGTTCAAATCCAGTTTTGAACAGTCTGCCGTGGTTCCATCCCATTTCAAGTGCTGTTCGAGGCTCGGTAACCCTCGGAGCACACTCTCCAATCACAGAGCTTGAGGACTATCACGGGGTTTGTCAAACAGAGCACATGGTGTAGTCCAAACGATAGCTGGGGATTCTGGGTAGTGTAGTGTCTTCATTGCCTTTAAGGGCAGTTGACACAAACGAATGCCGTGCTTCCATGAGCGTCCATAGAAGCACATGGACATCCCGGAAAGCTGAAAATGGACGCTAAGGGCCCCCCCCTTGCGTTGAAAATGGACGCTAAGGCCCCCCCCCTCGCGTTGAAAATGGACGCTAAGGCCCCCCCCCTTGCGTTGGAAAAAGCCGGCAGGGGACTTGACATAACGTCAACATAGGCCGACCTGGGAGTGAGGATGTGTTGGTTTCAGAGGGATCCAAAGGTTATTTCTATCAAGATTTAAGAGTAACTTTGATAAAACCACAAAGATCAACACTGCTTTTGAATCTGTTTGAAAACGTAATCCACACTGGCAGCCGACCTCAGGCTCAGGACTGCAGATTTCCTCTTATTTAACTTCCTGATCTTCCTTTACTGTCCACTGTGCAAATATTCCCATTGGAATGCTTCAGTTTTGTTCCTCCTTGTTTTGGTGCATAGTCTCAAATTAAATGAGAAGAAATTAAGGATGGTGCATATACTAGGGATGCCCCTTATTTTCTGCCTACTATGACTACAAACATGTCAATCATACAGTATACATGTTTACACACACACACACACACACACACACCACACACACACACACACACACACACACACACACACACACACACACACACACACACACACACACACACACACACACACACACACACACACACATACACACGTGTCGTTTCTAATTTATCTTTCTTCCTCTAATGCTCCGCTCTGCCCAGCGGTGTTCCAGAACTGCCTCTCATTTGCCAGACTGACCTGTAATTGCACTCTCGATTTGTGCAGACACGTGCATGTCTTAGTGTGTGTGTATGTATGTGTGAGTTTGGGACTCCAGGTCCGTCCTATCCCCTCACCTTGAGCAGTCATGGAGTGTTGGAGTTGAGGTGGAATTAGGAGGATTTACACAGGAAGATAGGAAAATAACGAGATTCTCACAGCCCCTGTCACACACACACACACATGCATTGCACACGCACACACACACGCACACACACACACACACACACACACACAAACACCCACACACACACACACACACACACACACCACAAACACACACACACCACACACAACAAACACACACACACACACACACACACACACACACACACACACACACACACACACACACACACCGTGTCCCAGAGGAGTGCTCGAGGGGCTTATGCATGGGATTTTGCTGTTCTGCAGTGTGCCTGTCAGATAAGGAAGGAGACGCAGGCCCGCCTGGTGACACGCTACTGAGCGCGTGCAGTACAGCCTCCCCTACCTCCTGGTCCCTCTTTAACCTGTCACTCAAGTCATGCCACCCTCTACTGCCACACACACACCACACACACACACACACAACACACAACCACAACACACACACCACACACACAAACACACACACACACCACACACACACACACAACACACACACACACACACACACACAACACACACCACACACACACACACCACACACACACACACACACACACACACACACACACACACAACAACACACAGTCATTCCTTTGATACTGACTTCTTCTTCCCCTACTCATTTTTATTTCCTTCACCTCGTCCCGCCACCTTTCTTAACAACCCCCAACTCTGTATTCACCCTCGCTTCCTCGCCTCCTCCCACCTTTCCTCTCCCTTATGTACCCCCCTTGTTTCCCCCTCTTTGCTCCCCTCTTCTGATCTTCATCTCTTCTCCCCACCTGTAAGTGTATACACTGTTCTGCAGCTGCTCAGAATCACAGATTGAAAAAATAAAAAGAGTCAAAGAAAGCAGAGAGAGAACATTTTAATTTAACATTTATTGCAGCAGTCTGTTTTACACTACTGTTGCTGTTTTTTTCAAAATGTTGTTGTTTGATGTCTTAGTTTGAGGCGAATTGTTGGGGCTGGCTAAGCTGGTGCAGTAACTATTGGTCTGTTTCATTGATGAGCTGCTTGATGAGAGACTGGCTTCCTGCCAGTGCTTACAGCTCCTCAGCATCCTCTCCACCCAGTCCTGTTAAATTGTGTACAGTACACCAACAGCCCTTCAGTCCATTGATTATCATCCTGTATTTTCTAATAAGTCCCAGATGACAGTGATATGAAAAACCCATGTCAATGGTGTCTTCAAACTGAGTTGAATTTAATAATAAATTGCATTTATTTGGCACCTTGCTGATTGGAGTAAACTACCACACAAAGATGTTGGCCTGACAATCAAGCACAATTTGGGGTTCAGTAACTTCCTCTTGACACTTTGAAGTGTGGACAGAGGTTACTGGGGTTTTAAACGTCAACAATGTTAAAGTGGACGACCTGCACTATATGCTGAGCCAAAGAAACAAATATTTGTCACTTTTCTCGAGAGTTATCTTATAATTAATCGAGTCATGATTTGATATAAAATAAACACAGGCCTACTGCTGCAGCATGCTTGACAAGATTGCCTACATCTTCCATCTGTGCATTCAAGGACATTTTACAACATTCACCTTTTCTGACATCATATTCTGATCCTGTAAGTAACATTTTGCACTACAGCCTCATGTTCGATCCTGTAGGCAGTGTTACCCCCTTTGCCTACGCCCTAGTCCTCGCCCCGTCTCAACCAGCCCCCCCCCACCACCACCACCACCATCACCGCCACCACCACACTCTTTACCGGCACCATCCCCCAGCCCTAGCCTCTTGGCAGCTCCTCTAGGCAGGCTAATTGACTCAGTCCCAGGAGGGGAGGGATCATGCCACATTTCTTATTTGGCTTCCCCTCCTCCAGATAAAAGCTACACCCTCCATCCTTCACCCCCTCCCACTCTAACCCCTCGGCTTCTATTCAATAATCCCCTTTACATTTGTTTAAAAAAGTTTCACTTTTTTTCCAGTCTAGACGGTTGCAACTTACATTTTCATATGTTAAAAAACGTGACGTTTATTTTTCTTTCATAGATATATATTTTCTTCTTTAAGCGGGCTGTTACATGACTGACAACCCCAAAATTCAGACATAATAGACAAGTGAGTACATGAAAGGACAGATACACACACGCTCACAGTGCACAGCACCTCGCCTTTCCTCACCATGGGGTTCACCTTCAGAGAGCCCATCTCCCCAAACCGCACCTGGGGACTACATTTGGGCGTGTCTCAATATGTGGTGTGTGTGTGTGTCTTCAAATCGAGCTTCATCCCACTAACAAGCAGAAAGACAGAGAACAAAGACATTTTGTTATTGTATCACACTTCAGAATCAGAAAAAATCCATCTAAAATGTCTCCAGCGTCCCAGTTTGGGAATTAAAAATGTTGTAAACCAAACAACATAAAACATTTTTGTGAATTTACAACCCTAGAGATTTGTTGTGAACCTATAAAGATTATTCATTTATTCATATTGCATGCCATTTGTACTACACTTCTTGACAGGTTGTGGTGTGTTTCCCTGTATGCATTACAATAGCATGTTGAATCATAACGGCAGAAGAAAGACACTGCGGCTGGTGACACAGCGAGGGAGTGACTTTACCTCTGGACTGTGGCAGAGGGAGTGGCGTGGAAAGAAAGAGGAGGGTGTGTGTGTGTGTGTGTGTGTGTGTGTGTGTGTGACAGAGAGAGCTTTGCTTTCACGCCTTGCTGAGCAGTGAAAGAGTATCTAACACAGGAACAAGCCCAAAGAGAACAAGTAAAAGTTAGGCAAAAAGAAGGACAGAGGGGGAGAACGAAGAGATAGAGAAAGAGTTGTCTGAAAGCAGCTTCTGTCTTCCCTCCCACCCCCTGACTGTCCTCCCTCTCTGCCCGGCCGGGAGCGAGAGGAAAAAGAAAAGCAGTGCAGAGACAGAGAGAGAGACGGAGAGGGAGCTCAACCACGTTCGCTCTTTAGCGCAGGACTCAGGAATTCCAGGACCTTTGGAGTTGTGCACACACACACACACTGATACACACACATGCTGCTTTTCTTGTGGTAATACACATCTCAGGAAGACTCAGAGGGAGTAAAAGAAAGAGACAGACAGGGGACATTAGAGAATCCTTTAAAGCCCTTTCCTGTGGACTATTTGACCATGATGGCACCTGCCAAGGGGGGAAGTGTCTAGGAGGGGCTGAGGACCGAACCGGGACGCAGGCGGAGGAATCTGCGGATGAAGGTGAGATTTACATTACCTACAGTGTCTGTGTGCCATGATATGTGAGCAGATATTGATAGGAGGGTTACGTTAATAAATAACTGATGTAGGAAGTAGTTGGTGTGTTGGGTTAACATTGTGAATGTGACTTACTGTCATACTGGAGCTGGGGAATACCCTGTGTCGGTGTTTGTGCTTTGCATTTGCTCTGACTTTGTGTCAACTCGGCTGTATTTGTGGTTTAGCATCTGTGCTGATCATTAGAGTGATTTCCTTGAGTAACATAATAGCTTGGCTGGACAGATGGAGAGTGGGTTTAAGAGGAGCACATGCAAGTGAGAACATTTTGTGGGTTACCCTCAATTGGATTTGATTAACAGATTGTTCTTCTGGGCATACATCATGAAAGGAGAACATGTTGAAAGAGTTGCGTGTGCATGTGGGGAAATGTGTGTCTTGAATGTGTGTCTTGGATGTGTTGTTTTTCCTGATGGTGGAAGTGGAGGATTGGGAGGAAATTAGTATTGCTTTTCCAGAAAATCTTTTTCAGTTGGCATTGGCTAGTCTCACAAGAGTTATGTTTTCAGTTTGAGAACACAGGGTTTGTGTTATATCTTTGAAATGTCACCTGTTTTAGTTTCAAAAGCTTTGTGCAAGGCGCAGAAGCACAATAAAGCATTCTATGAATGTTAACAGACCGATCAGAGCAGATGTGAATAAGAAACCAGTGGACATAATGACGATTACAAAGTCTTTGGTCCTTTTACACCTGCAGTTATTGTGAGACTCTCCATCCTGCCACACTCTGTCACTTTTGTTTTCTAATCTCATTTACTTCTGCCTTCGCTGCAGGTTTTTGCTAAAATCCCACATCGAATGACAGAGGCTTATCCCATGCCACTCTGCCTTTCTCTCATCCTCTCTCCCACCCCTTTTCTTTTCTCCTCCTCATCCTCTTTATGACAATCCAACTGCCTTTATAAAGCTTTAAATATCTATTCTCTTTTATGCTATTTGTAGAATCTTCTTTTTTTAGCTATCACGAGCATGTTTTGTCTGTGAGAGGGTGTATACATGTTTTAGACTCACAGGTGTGCATTTGTCATCTCACCTTTTCAGTCTAGTAATCCCAGTCTTTATTACCCCTCTGCCTCAAAACCACCTTAACCTGCAAAGTAACCCATCCATTACAATACCATTGAAGCCTACCTTAACCCTTAATTTACCTTTGCAGTGAGGAGTGGTCAGGGTGCAGAGGATGGTACAACATGGTGTAACATGATACTTATCCTGTGTTGTGTTCATTGTAATGTGGTCATCCACAAAGGCCTTTCATGTTGGTTGTTTTTTGAGATGTAGTTTAGTTAAAGCTTACCTAAGTCATGTCTTGCTAGTTTAATGGACACTCACTGGACAGTATTGTAAGCATAAATAAGGGAATTTTCAATAGTTTTAGGGCTGTCAGATTAAAATATTTAATCGCGATTAATGGCATGATGTCCATATTCGATCTGTTCTAAATGTACCTTAGAGGAACGTTTTTAATACTCTTATCAACATATGAGTGGACACATGTGCTTTAGCGAAAATGCCGCTCCTCTGTCTTCATAACAGTCAAAGCATGAGACTGAAGTTCCCACCTAGGGTCAAAATAATACGCTGTGATGTGCAGTCGACACGTTGGATGCGATCCGAATTATCTCACACATTCCCTCGTCTTCCACAATGTTAATTGTCCTGCAAGCTGTAGCCTCCGCCACCCATTTAGGTATTCGGGTATATCCAGTCTCCGATAGTGTTACGAGTTATGAGAGTGCTCTGTTTGATTCTGAAATTGTATATATTTATATAAATATATACATATATATATGTGTGTGTGTGTCCCCGCATCTGTAGCCTGTTATTGTCTCATTATACCGCACTGTGAATGAATTAAAAGTAAATATATAAGTCATCATGAACACATCTGTCCATCAGACAGAGGGCTGCTGTGCCTTCTGTCATCATTAATGGACATCTTCTCATTTCTCTAACCGCCTGCTGCTTCCCCTCCTCTCTCCTCGGTTCCCCTCCTCGGCTCCTCCGCTCCTCCGCTCGCATCTCCTGCGGGCGGGACTAAGTATCGAGCATATGAGTCGGATTAGGAGAGTCGAGGAGGGGAGTTAGAGAAATGAGAAAGGGCCCATATCTCTCGCTAGAATCTCCCACCATCCAACTAACAACAACAACAACAACAACAACAACAACAACAACGTCAAGCCTTTGGGCTCTGAAACTACGGGGGCGGGCCGAATAGAATAATTAGTGGCGTTAAAGAAAATTGCGTTAACGCGTTAACTTGACAGCCCTAGTTTTAAAGGTCCCTTGTCATGGCAGTGTGCTCCGATTGGTCGGGACCAGTCGGGACGTTGTGAATCGCGCTGAACTCCGTGGATGTGTGATTTCCTTGTTTAGCGATACACAGCGAAACACAGCCAAACTCACCCTGAGCACACACAAAGTCACAGTCAACGTAAAAACAATAAGTGTGGCTTGATATTGAGTAAGAAAAAGGTTGATAAACGCTGTGAGAATGGGTCTGCAGAGAGAATTTCGCCGCGATCCCAACTGTCTGTTATCAGCCTGCAGCCAGGGAGGAGAGATCAGCTGAGCTGCATGCACTGAGTGTGTGAGGAAGTCCGTGGATTGGTCAATTTGGACCAATCAGCTGGGGCTTAACGTAACGGCTCCGCGGACGTAACGTAACGGCTCCACGGATTGGTCCATTTCGTTCGGGGACGACATGACATCATGATGTACCCGGAGGCGTTTTGGGGAGGTATTTTCTGTTTTAGAGTTTTACTCGCTACATGGTGTACTTTGAGGGTTTTGACTGCGCAGCAGCAGCGCAGGAAGTGGAACGTTCATCCAACAACTGCGAAGGCTGCCCATACGACGCTCCGCTTCCGCAACGTTTTGAAACGCGCCTGGTGGGTTATGACGCAGGAGGAGGTCGCAGTCGCGGCGCAGCCGCAGCGCAGACGCTTCCGGTGGGATCAGGGGGTTAGACAGAAGTCAGTTTACCTAATTGCCCCTCCCCTCTGTTGCTAGCACCTAAAACTAAATTAGCTGCTGCTACTGTAGCAAGCACACCATAATCTGTGAGCAAGTTGATGGTGATTAGTTGTATTGTGGGTAATGTAGGAAGATAAAACTACATTTGCATGCATGAAGAATGCTCAATTAAAAAAATATATTAATACAAAATATTGTTGATCCTTAAAAACACATTGTAGTGCAATGCTTAATCAGTGTAGTACTCTTTTAGGACTGCTATTATTTTATGATATCTCCTCTTGAAAAGTCTGCACACACGAATACATGATAAACTTGATATTATGACCTTAGCACTTTGCGGTACTCAACTCATGAACTGACAATCGAGAGTCATATGGATTTAGAGAATCAAGACACTCTTGCTTGTCCCTTCAGGAACTTCTGCCTCAGAGAAATGTTTTAATAATTAAAAATACAATCTGCATCTGTGTTTGCACTATGTGTTACTGGCACCAAATTAATTGAAAGTAATGTAAAGTGCAGATAGGGACCAGTACTATTTCTGGCATGTTCTTGAGTTTCTTTATTGTAGATGTCACTCTAAGGCTACTGCTGCTCATGCTAACTACCCCTCTAATTGTCTTAGTAATACAAACACATTGAAACACAGCACTTCCTGTGTGTCAGAAGATGTTTCCCAGCACAGACAATCAGAAGTGTTTAGAACAGCATAAATATAACCGCTTTCACCATGTGGTCAGGTTGCACCCGCTCTTGAAGTGTGTTTAATCATTTGAGCAGCGAAGTGGACATTTATTTAACCTAACAGCTCCTGTGGGTTCAAGGTGGGTCTGCTGATTGCCTGGTGATGAATAGACCACCAAGGTAACTTTATGGTTAAAGTGGCTATACACTGATCCACTGCCACACCTTAAAACCCATTAACCCCCATCTAAACCCTTCTTCTGCGGAAAAACCCATTAACCTTCCTCTTAACCCTGAAATATCTACCAGGTCAGCAGACAGTAGATAACAATTGATGAGATTCGGAGGGTAACTTATATACATGTGCATACTGTGTAGAGCACAGGATATATTATCTTCTGAACTGTCAGGGCTGGTGCATCAGCTGGTGCTTTCCAATTTCACGTCATGTTTGTCTTTACATGTGTCTGGAGTCAAGAAGATAAGCCACAGAGAAATGATGAGGCTACGTATAGAGAGAGGTAGGGGGAGATACTGGGCAGCGATGTCAGTATTCCTTTGTTTGAAATATTTAACGAGTGTCTCTGCTCTCTTGAAATATTGACTTTTTCCTATTCAGCCAGAGGGGATAGACAGGAGCAGAGGTTGTTCCCTTATTCAAATAAAAAGCATAAGGCTGTTAACATCAAACTTTCATTAGACTCTTTTATTTATTCATTTTCTGTTTTCTTTTTCGATGCCTGATTCTTGCCCTTGATCTGTAGGTCGCGGCTAATGATGGGTAAAATGTGTATGTGTGTGTGTGTGTGTGAGGGTGGGTGTTTAACTGTATAATTTCTGAATGCGTTACAGTATACATGCACACATTTTGGAGACATTGTACCTAGTATTAACTGTATTGCTATATCCCTATATACAGTATACAAAGGAATAGATTCTTTATTTATACAAATTAAAACAAAAACTGTGTTTCATTGGTAGGTGTCCTTAAACTATTTTTTAAATATTGGTACTGTATTTATTGATTGTTACATAAAACATTGGACAAATAGATATGCATGATGACCCACAGGCAAGTATTGTCACTGCAGGGGTAATAGGATACGATGGAAGATAATAGATATGTTTTAAAGGTGTCATTTGATATGTGTAGATAACCTCCTCACATGGATGGATGGATGACAAAAGAGTTGAACCTGAGGTCAGCAAAGCTGGTTTCCCAAATCCATCACTGTGTTACAAAAGGAATAAGGGAAGTTAAGAGAGCATGCTTTCTTTAGATAACACTTTACCGGTGTTTAAGATCAACCTTTTAAGGTGAAGAGTTCTTCAAAACAACAGATAAAGAGAAAACTGCACAAGAGTAAATCAGTATTGAATATTTCTTAGAAAGAACAATCAATTATAGTATTTATTTAGAATACATATTCCTCTCTTTACAATGTGATTTGTAAGTACATAGGCAACACAGGGTTTCTAGGAGGGACGAAAGGACGAAATGTGACCAACCAAAACAATCAAATAAATTCCTCAGACGCCCTGAGGCTCCACAAGTGAAAAGCTAAGTGATGATGTCGGTCTAACAGACGTACTGATTTTAGTATAATGGATGGATCAAGATGTCAACAGATTAAACCAGAGACCCAACACACAGTAATGAGGTTAATTAGGATCAACATATCAGCACAGATGGCGTAGATACAGGATGGTTGATGGTAATGAGGCTCCATGTCATCACATAAAAGCAGATCACTCGAACGTGCTGATGGCCCGGAGTAAAGACTATCAGTTGATCTCAAGTCATCATCGAGCTGTTCTCAGTGAATGGATAGATGTGTATTGTTAGACCACTGGGTTAACTGGTCTCTGGGTTTGGTATAGCCTGATCAGGGAGGTTTTTTTAAACTATTAAAACTTCAGTTATATCTTTTACAAAATAAGAATTAATTATCCATGCTATAGGACAACATTGACCGATAATGTGCACATGTTTCAGCAACACATCCTCACTCCCAGGTCGGCCTATGTTGACGTTATGTCAAGTCCCCTGCCGGCTTTTTCCAACGCAAGGGGGGGGGCCTTAGCGTCCATTTTCAGCTTTCCGGGATGTCCATGTCAGAGGCGGATTTAGGATTGTAGGAGATCCGGGGCTTAGCCCAGGAGTTGTTGGGGGGGGGTGCAGGGGTATAGTGCTATTTTTTTTACATGTGGGGGGTGAACCAAACATCGTCGCCTCCTCTAGGGGGGTCCGGGGGCATGCTCCCCCGGGAAGATTTTTTTTAAAATATTGAAGTTAAAAGCATCAATCTGGTGCACTTTGAGAGCAACATTAACCCTACCTTAATAATACCTTAAAGGGGACATATCATGCTATATTTGAACAATATATTGTAGGGCCATACCTATATAAAGTATATAAATAGTTTTTCTTTCAAAATACCAAACAGATCCTGCATTTTAGCCATGCCTCATTTCGCTCTATTTGCTCTTTCCAGCGCTGTTTTTGCAGGGGGCTGATTCTGTGAGCTGCTCCACGCCCCCCTGCAGGAGAGGGGCACATGCTCTGAGATCAGCTGCTGGGCTGCAGCGGGGAGAAGAGGGGGAGAAAAAGAGATCTCCGTCCTCCGTGTTTTATTCTAATATTATTATATAGAGTCGTTATTCATTTGTTTTAAAGCTCAATAAATAACAAAGAAGGCCTTTGACCGGCACTTTCCTAATTTTGTCCGGAAGATTTAAACTTTAACGGACATGTTGACCGGCGAAATAAAAATCAAACTCTCCCGCACGGTCCCCTCGTTCCTTGGAAGAGCCGGAGAGGAGGGTGTTTGTCATCTGCTGGTGGACTACCGGAGAGAATTACAGCGAGGGAGGGATTGCATTGAATTACAGCAGCGGGAGCAAACTCTTGCCTCGGGGAGGGAGAAAAAGAGCCAGAGCAGAGTATAAACAGAAGGGCAACCATGCGCGGGAAGTCTTCTTCGCTGCTTTTGTGGCAGACTACAGCGCCACTTACAGGCCTGGCATATGTACTACAGCGTCTCCAGCGCAATGGCCGGCCGTGGCCCAACCCCACATTCCCCTGATAGGTGGAGAATTGACCAATAAGCGGAGCACCACTTCTGTGACGTAGAAAATAATTCAAGATCAGTCTGTATCAGATCCGTTGCAGCCCCGTTTTTAGAGATTTGGGTATGGAGGAAAAGAGAGAGGGTTGTGTTTTCTGACACTTGGTGAGTTCCCTGGAACACCGGGGACTAGGGGTGTAACGGTTCACAGAAGTCACGGTTCGGTTCGTACCTCGGTTTGGGGGTCACGGTTCGGTACAACAAGAAAAAGCAAAAAAAAGTCCCAAATGCATAATTCCAGGTTTGTTGTTATTTACTTTTGAACAGTAGTGCAAGTTTCAGTTTAAAAATAAGGAACTCTGACATTTTGAATAATTAACTGTATTAAACAGTTAAAAACAAACCACAAACAGTACCAAACACACTCAGATGGCCATAGTATCTATACTGGCTGATGTCAAACAAAAAGGTTTCATCAAGCTGTAAAACTAAAAAGAATGTCTTGAAAATATCATAAATAATAAGAAAGTGTTTCAAGTCGTTGAAAAAATATGCCAAAAGCTTCCGTTATTTATTTTGGTCTCTCGGCTTTCATGTCTATTGGCTTCTTAAAAACAGCGGGGATCAGCTGTTGAACTGCTGTTGTCTTTTGCCGGGCTCCGGTGATTGGCAAATCTGGGTGATGCCTTCTGATGTGATTTAGCATGTTTGGCGTGTGTTACCATTAGCATACTGCACCGCTATCGAACAACGCCGACACACCGTCCTCTTCCGATCCACTGCGCATTGCTTATCGTTTTATAGATTTATTCTCATCCACCATCTTTGTTTGTGACGTAAAGAGTGTAAGAGTCACGTTTCTGAATCGGGCACTCTGAGTGGATGCAGTCACAGCCAATCGGATTCAGAGTGTTGCCTGTCAGTTCCGTTGCCTGTCAGTTCCGTTGCTATGGTTCCGTTGTTATGTGTACTGAAACGAGAGCCGGTATAATTCCACACGCGAAAACAAAATAAAAATTGGAATACGTTATTTTAGTGTCTTAAAAGTAGACTGAGGTATGAAGGGTTAACGTTACATCTTAGAATACTTTTTAGTCATGTTCTGTATACATACTAACATATAAGGGTATTGACTTAGTGTGGTTTATCTTTTTGTCGCTGCTTTTAATTTAAACTGAGCTGTTGTGTTCATCAGTAAAGTGGAACTTCTGTGTGAACTATTCATATCTTAAACTGCACTGTAACTTTTTATTCATGTATTTTTTCTTTTAATGTTTCTTTTATTATCTTTTACTGTTTTTAAATGCCTTTGTCTGAATGTCTTTCATTTTTGTAAAGCACCTTGAATTGCCTTGTGTTGAAAGGTGCTATATAAATAAACTTGCCTTGCCTTGGTTACTCCATGTTTACTAGCTATAAGATTAACGTTACAGTACATCCCTCTTTTTCACTTCTTACAGCCAGAGTGCAGATATCACCATTAGATTCACAAACTTGAAACATCATCCATTTCTTCACTGCTGGTGATGACATTGTTGTCAGTTGCTGATACTGTTGCTGCTGCCGCTGCTGCTGCTGCAGCAGCTTGTGGCGCCTGCTTCGATGAAAATAACTTTCTAATATCCATAACTTTATAGGCTATTAGCTTAAAACTCCTCAGGCACTAGGAAGGATCACTTCTTCTTCAGGGCAGGGAAGGCTACGCAGTACGCAGGCTAATGTCCCGCAGCGACTGCCTCTCTGGTGGACTCCGGTACTGCACATTACTCCCGAGACATTTAAAAAAAAGAAAAATTAAAAAAAATTAAAAAAAAAATGTTTTAAGTGAAACATCCGGGGCTTTTCAGAAAACATCCGGGGCTTGAGCCCAAGTAGCCACCCCCTAGCGCCGCCTCTGGTCCATGTGCTTCTATGGACGCTCATGGAAGCACGGCATTCATTTGTGTCGACTGCCCTTAAAGGCAATGTGAGCGTGCATTCTCATTGGATAGCGGAGAATTGTACACCCGGAAGTAAATATTCCCCTTACTGACGATTGATTTTACAGTGATATCTGCACTACTCATCGACTAAAAAACACCAGATTATCCTTGTTAATTACACAACATTGATTGGTTTAAATTGTGTGCAATGCTTTTGTATTTTTCCCCTTCGATTCGGAGAAACAAATCTTTTTTCGGAGTAAATGATGGCAGAAGACACTACACTACCCAGAATCCCCAGCTATCATTTCTCCCTGCAGAAAAAGAAAACATGGCCGAACTTCGTTTTATTCTGGGTGTAAAATGCCTATTTTAAAGTTAGTTTGGCTATTAAAATGCATTTTGATGTCATTTGATGCGAGAAATATGAGTTGTTATTTCAGATTATGTGTGCAGTGGATGTACATGATCTTTAGTTTGCTAGTTATTACGAAGATTACTTCAGGAAATTGCGTCCAACGTTTTCATTGTTACCAAGGTGGTTGCTAGGGACGCTGCTATCGATATTATTTCTGTTATGTTGTGTAACTGTTTAATGGTGTTATCTTTATTGCTACCCCCTTCCCCGTCAATGTATAGTGTTGGTCCACAGCGCAAACATATTAGTTAACAAAATCCGCATCTAAAGATACGTTATTTCCCCCTGTGCAATTCCAGTCTCACATCTCACAGCACATCGTCATTAACAAATACCGGAAACAGACCGAAAACGTTTAAATAAAATAAAATAATACCTTATTCCGAGTGTGCTTGCTTTTCTCTTTGAAAGTCATCACATAACGGCATTGTAATACACGTTTCTACTGCATTAAATATTACATATCTGCCGTAGTTCTGTATTTATAGAGCCCTGATGAGAAGACAAACATGAGGAACTGAAAACGTGACGTGGATCATAAATATATCAGCCATTAAACAACATCTTACATTTCTTTTCACACAATACGTCTCTTTGCCGTATCAACACTAATTCGGCTCACTTTTATATTTGATCCAATTGGTAGATAGGCTGTATTTACACCATAAAGGTGCACAGATGATATAAAGAGACACCTGGTGGTTAAAGCATGTTATTGAATTTCATTATTTTTATTATTAGATATTAATAGGATCCCTATAAAGTATATTCATTACTCGTTATTCTCTACTAATAGTTAATTAAAGACTGTATATAATGACTATTTTGCACATCCCGTTCAAGATTTCAAGATTTTCTAAGGTTTATTGACAGATCATATAGGCCTACACAACTGTGGTGTAGTTCTGCACTGAATGAAAAACTTGGGTCACAGGTTCCTCAATAGTGCATTACAAGACATCTATCAATATTTGTGCATACCTCCAGCAATGTTAACTATGTTGAAGCACTTATTTTAACTGATATTATACATAATGTATTATGCTCTTATAAGATGTATGCAGATATTTCATCTCCGGCCTTGTCAGGTATTGAACAATCAATAAATAAAGAACACAGAATTGTTAAATATAAAACACAGAATTTGTGTGATTATACTAAATGATTTTCAAATAAACACCACTGCAGATTTAACTGTTACACATGCTGATGTAACGCAAATGTTCCAACTTGGGATCAATAAAGTATATCTTAAGCTGATCGATGGCTACTGCCATATTTGCAAAATGTGCCTATGAACCTTGACAAGTGCATGTTTCAGGCTTATCAATTAATGTAATGTAATGTAATGTTATCAATTAACAACAGGAGGGGTCACAAACATAAGTCCAGCTGTTAAATAAAGCTCTTCTGACCTTAGCTGGCGTGTGGGTATATATATTAATACTGCCCATTATGGGCACCAGCAATTTTCACCCATTTATTAATTATATGTTTTAAATGTGAGTGTTTCCTGTCCCCTAAACCTCCAGGGATGTACACAGTTTAATACTGGCAACTTCTTATTATGGGAAATACGAAAACGTCTTTTAAAACTACAACTCCCAGTAGAGACGTGCCATAGAGAACATGTTGCGAAACAGAATAGCCAGCATGTGTAGTTCTGGGGAGGGGGGGGGGGACGCGGTGGACCCGTTCAAATCCAGTTTTGAACAGTCTGCCGTGGTTCCATCCCATTTCAAGTGCTGTTCGAGGCTCGGTAACCCTCGGAGCACACTCTCCAATCACAGAGCTTGAGGACTATCACGGGGTTTGTCAAACAGAGCACATGGTGTAGTCCAAACGATAGCTGGGGATTCTGGGTAGTGTAGTGTCTTCATTGCCTTTAAGGGCAGTTGACACAAACGAATGCCGTGCTTCCATGAGCGTCCATAGAAGCACATGGACATCCCGGAAAGCTGAAAATGGACGCTAAGGGCCCCCCCCTTGCGTTGAAAATGGACGCTAAGGCCCCCCCCCTCGCGTTGAAAATGGACGCTAAGGCCCCCCCCCCTTGCGTTGGAAAAAGCCGGCAGGGGACTTGACATAACGTCAACATAGGCCGACCTGGGAGTGAGGATGTGTTGGTTTCAGAGGGATCCAAAGGTTATTTCTATCAAGATTTAAGAGTAACTTTGATAAAACCACAAAGATCAACACTGCTTTTGAATCTGTTTGAAAACGTAATCCACACTGGCAGCCGACCTCAGGCTCAGGACTGCAGATTTCCTCTTATTTAACTTCCTGATCTTCCTTTACTGTCCACTGTGCAAATATTCCCATTGGAATGCTTCAGTTTTGTTCCTCCTTGTTTTGGTGCATAGTCTCAAATTAAATGAGAAGAAATTAAGGATGGTGCATATATACTAGGGATGCCCCTTATTTTCTGCCTACTATGACTACAAACATGTCAATCATACAGTATACATGTTTACACACACACACACACACACACACACACACACACACACACACACACACACACACACACACACACACACACACACACACACACACACACACACACACACACACACACACACACACACACACATACACACGTGTCGTTTCTAATTTATCTTTCTTCCTCTAATGCTCCGCTCTGCCCAGCGGTGTTCCAGAACTGCCTCTCATTTGCCAGACTGACCTGTAATTGCACTCTCGATTTGTGCAGACACGTGCATGTCTTAGTGTGTGTGTATGTATGTGTGAGTTTGGGACTCCAGGTCCGTCCTATCCCCTCACCTTGAGCAGTCATGGAGTGTTGGAGTTGAGGTGGAATTAGGAGGATTTACACAGGAAGATAGGAAAATAACGAGATTCTCACAGCCCCTGTCACACACACACACACACATGCATTGCACACGCACACACACACGCACACACACACACACACACACACACACACACACACACACACACACACACACACACACACACACACACACACACACACACACACACACACACACACACACACACACACACACACACACACACACACACACACACACACACACACACACACACACACACACACCGACCGTGTCCCAGAGGAGTGCTCGAGGGGCTTATGCATGGGATTTTGCTGTTCTGCAGTGTGCCTGTCAGATAAGGAAGGAGACGCAGGCCCGCCTGGTGACACGCTACTGAGCGCGTGCAGTACAGCCTCCCCTACCTCCTGGTCCCTCTTTAACCTGTCACTCAAGTCACATGCCACCCTCTACTGCCACACACACACACACACACACACACACACACACACACACACACACACACACACACACACACACACACACACACACACACACACACACACACACACACACACACACACACACACACACACACACACACACACACACACACACACACACACACACACACACACACACACACACACACACACACACACACACACACACACACACACACACACACACACAGTCATTCCTTTGATACTGTTTTACTTCCTTCTTCCCCTACTCATTTTTATTTCCTTCACCTCGTCCCGCCACCTTTCTTAACAACCCCCAACTCTGTATTCACCCTCGCTTTCCTCGCCTCCTCCCACCTTTCCTCTCCCTTATGTACCCCCCTTGTTTCCCCCTCTTTGCTCCCCTCTTCTTCCTGATCTTCATCTCTTCTCCCCACCTGTAATGCTGCTATACCACTGTTCTGCAGCTGCTCAGAATCACAGATTGAAAAAATAAAAAGAGTCAAAGAAAGCAGAGAGAGAACATTTTAATTTAACATTTATTGCAGCAGTCTGTTTTACACTACTGTTGCTGTTTTTTTCAAAATGTTGTTGTTTGATGTCTTAGTTTGAGGCGAATTGTTGGGGCTGGCTAAGCTGGTGCAGTAACTATTGGTCTGTTTCATTGATGAGCTGCTTGATGAGAGACTGGCTTCCTGCCAGTGCTTACAGCTCCTCAGCATCCTCTCCACCCAGTCCTGTTAAATTGTGTACAGTACACCAACAGCCCTTCAGTCCATTGATTATCATCCTGTATTTTCTAATAAGTCCCAGATGACAGTGATATGAAAAACCCATGTCAATGGTGTCTTCAAACTGAGTTGAATTTAATAATAAATTGCATTTATTTGGCACCTGATTGCTGATTGGAGTAAACTACCACACAAAGATGTTGGCCTGACAATCAAGCACAATTTGGGGTTCAGTAACTTCCTCTTGACACTTTGAAGTGTGGACAGAGGTTACTGGGGTTTTAAACGTCAACAATGTTAAAGTGGACGACCTGCACTATATGCTGAGCCAAAGAAACAAATATTTGTCACTTTTCTCGAGAGTTATCTTATATTATTAATCGAGTCATGATTTGATATAAAATAAACACAGGCCTACTGCTGCAGCATGCTTGACAAGATTGCCTACATCTTCCATCTGTGCATTCAAGGACATTTTACAACATTCACCTTTTCTGACATCATATTCTGATCCTGTAAGTAACATTTTGCACTACAGCCTCATGTTCGATCCTGTAGGCAGTGTTACCCCCTTTGCCTACGCCCTAGTCCTCGCCCCGTCTCAACCAGCCCCCCCCCCACCACCACCACCACCATCACCGCCACCACCACACTCTTTACCGGCACCATCCCCCAGCCCTAGCCTCTTGGCAGCTCCTCTAGGCAGGCTAATTGACTCAGTCCCAGGAGGGGAGGGATCATGCCACATTTCTTATTTGGCTTCCCCTCCTCCAGATAAAAGCTACATCCCTCCATCCTTCACCCCCCTCCCACTCTAACCCCTCGGCTTCTATTCAATTAATCCCCTTTACATTTGTTTAAAAAAGTTTCACTTTTTTTTCCAGTCTAGACGGTGCAACTTACATTTTCATATGTTAAAAAACGTGACGTTTATTTTTCTTTCATAGATATATATTTTTCTTTCTTTAGCGGGCTGTTTACATGACTGACAACCCCAAAATTCAGACATAATAGACAAGTGAGTACATGAAAGGACAGATACACACACGCTCACAGTGCACAGCACCTCGCCTTTCCTCACCATGGGGTTCACCTTCAGAGAGCCTCCATCTCCCCAAACCGCACCTGGGGACTACATTTGGGCGTGTCTCAATATGTGTGTGTGTGTGTGTCTTCAAATCGAGCTTCATCCCACTAACAAGCAGAAAGACAGAGAACAAAGACATTTTGTTATTGTATCACACTTCAGAATCAGAAAAATCCATCTAAAATGTCTCCAGCGTGCCCAGTTTGGGAATTAAAAATGTTGTAAACCAAACAACATAAAACATTTTTGTGAATTTACAACCCCTAGAGATTTGTTTGTGAACCTATAAAGATTATTCATTTATTCATATTGCACTGCCATTTGTACTACACTTCTTGACAGGTTGTGTGTGTTTCCCTGTATGCATTACAAATTAAAGGCATAATAAAACTGGTTAAAATGTGTACAGTATGTGCAGGCCCGGCTCTAAGATTAAATGACTGAGGGGGCTGTTAAAAAATCAGAGGGGGTGATTTTTTTTTCACAACAACGAAAAATACTGGCAATGAATTGACACACCGAGCTTTTTTCCTTCTCACTGCTCTACAATCTTTTGCTTCTTTATTTTTATTCCGGACTTACCCCTCTCATTCGGTTCTTTTCCTCTGATCTTTAATAACAGATAGTTGATAGTTGGTAGATAGATGGCTGCACTTTGTTTAACAGACTAACATTGATTTCCTCAATTTATAAATGGACAGGCTCTGTAATTATACCATAACCTTTTCTCCTCTATCCCTTAACTCGTCTTCCTATACAGATTTACTTACCTCTAGTCAGGTCAGGATTCAAGAAACATTCCCCTTGCATGCTCCTCCTACCGACCAATCAGCTTGTTAAATGTGGATTTTAAATTACTGTCTAAAATGCTCGCTTTACGTTTGGAAACCGTGTTACCAACCATTATCTCTCCCGATCAAACCGGCTTCATCAAAAATAGGCATTCATTTTTTAACTTAAGACGACTTTTTAACACAATCTACCAACCTTCCGCAAATTCTGTACCTGAAGCTGTGATATCTTTAGATGCAGAAAAGGCATTTGATCGTTTGGAGTGGAGATATCTTTTTCACACCTTGGAGAAATTTGGCTTTGGAAAGAACTTTACCTCATGGGTGAAGCTATTGTACTCCTCTCCCCTAGCTTCAGTGAGAACGAATAATACGCACTCTGAATATTTCCCTCTCCACCGCTCCACCAGGCAGGGTTGTCCCTTGAGCCCTCTCTTATTTGCCTTAGCTATTGAGCCCCTCTCCATCGCTCTTCGTTGTGACCCCCGCATTAGAGGTATTTTCAGAAATGGGGTAGAACAGAGAGCTTCTCTTTACGCGGATGACCTTCTTCTTTATATCTCTAATTTATCTGTGTCTGTCCCTGCAGCTCTCTCTATCCTTAGCTCATTTGGTGCTGTATCCGGTTATAAACTCAATTTAAGTAAAAGCGAATTGTTCCCTTTAAATAGAGCGGCGCGTGAGTTCCCTCTACATAGTCTACCATTTAAAATTGCTCTACACAGCTTCACTTACCTCAGGATCCAGGTGACCGATACATTTAAAGATCTTTATAAAGCTAATTTTGCCCCCCTTTTTTCCCGCGTACAGGAAGACTTCGACCGTTGGTCAGTGTTAAATCCGTCTCTGGTTGCCCGAATTAACTTTATAAAGATGAATATACTCCCCAAATTTCTATATTTATTTCAATGTGTGCCCATTTTCCTCACTCAAAACTTTTTTTCGTAAAACTGACACTATTATTTCTAACTTTATTTGGAACAAGAAAACCCCAAGGATACGCAAGCAATCTTTACAGAGACCAAAGGCGCGGGGTGGACTTGCTCTGCCGAATTTGAGGTTCTATTATTGGGCTACAAACCTGAGAATAATACAGTCCTGGCTGCAGTCTGACTCACAGCACTCTCCGCCTGTTTGGCTTGAAATGGAGGCTGCTTCCTGTAGTCCAATATCTCTTTCAGCATTGGCTCACTCTCTCATTAAGACCCCCTCCTCTGCTTACACTAAAAATGTAATTGTCAAAGCAACCTTGAACATTTGGAATCAGTTCAGACGTTTCTTTGATCTCCAAACATACTCTACACTAGCCCCTTTAACTGCAAACCATGTTTTTCCTCCATCCTTAGTAGATGGCGCATTTACTATTTGGTTTAACCAAGGCGTTAAAACATTCAAATACCTTTATATTCACAACACATTTGCCTCTTTCCAACAGCTATCTGCTACATTTGCACTACCTAGGCAACATTTCTTCAGGTATCTACAGATTCACAGTTTTGTTAAGAATAGATTTCCTCAGTTTCGTAATCCCCCAACTGATTCGCCGCTAGACACACTCCTTAGGCCGTTACCTACTCTGAAGGGAATGATGACGTGTATTTACGCTCAGATTTATTCTCTTCGTTTGGTTACCCTGAACTCCATTAAATCTCTTTGGGAAACAGATCTTGGGGAGGAGATTTCAGAAGAACTTTGGGAAAAAGCCCTTGCTAATGTACACAAATCTTCTAGTTGTGATAGACATGGACTGATTCAGTGCAAAGTAGTACATCGCACACACTTCACTAAGCTCAGGCTCTCTAAAAGATATAAGGAAGTGGACCCAACTTGTGACAGATGTAGCCAAGCACCGGCGAGTCACGCACACATGTTCTGGTCTTGTCCGGTCTTACACTCTTAGATCACTGTCAGAAATTACTGGAAAACCGGTCGCTCCTAATGCTATGACCGCACTGTTTGGTGTAACCCCACCCACATGGCCACTCTCTTCTCTGGAGACAGCCTTCATAGCCTTTGTTACCTTACTAGCCAGACGCCTGATATTGCTCATGTGGAAGTCTCCAACATCCCCTTCACATACCTCGTGGTTAAAATAAGTCCTAAATTCAGCCAAACTCGAGAAAACAAGGTGCGTACTGAGGGGCTCCTTGGGGAAATTCCACAAGATGTGGAACCCCTTCTACAAGTATATATGGGAGCTGGACATGCCTCTGTACAATAGGGTGGTGGACCTGAGGTGTTAAACTGTGATTAGCGGGCGGCTGACTGACCAACAAGTGCTGTGTTTTTATTTTATTTGATATATTTGGTCTTTTTGTTCCATTTATACACATTATTTGATCTCTAAATTGCATTATGGTATTAATAATGGACTTAGACTCAGAGTCTTTAGATTCTGACTTTGTTTTTTTGTTTTTGTCCTGTCGCAGTCCAGCCGACAAACTGCTGGAGTCTCACCTGTACAAAATATTCTGGCATATAATGACGTTGCTGGTTAATGTTTCAACTTGTATTCCTTATGTCGCTATAAAGGTTGGAAATGCCATGGAAAAACTCAAATTAGTGGAGATAAATAAGGAACTGAAACTACGAGAATCGGCTGGTGTCTTATGTGTGGGTGAGGGGGATTCAAACAGCAAAGTCTTTCATGTTTTAGACCCCATATGCTTATATACTGCAAACTGCATCCCTCATTAGACATATTTGTGTGTGTGTGTGTGTGTGTGTGTGTGTGTGTGTGTGTCTGTGTGTGTTTCTTTTGATGACCACCACAAAATGGCAATTCTCCTGTGAATTAAAGAGGGAGAGTGTATTCTTGTATCTTGCATTTATATATTTGATCATGCATATACTGTATATAAACAGCATTTTAATGATATTTTTTGAGATGGAGGACAAAACATTTGATAGATTACTTACATGTGACGGCTGACAGATAATGAAAAGCAGAATGAAAAAAGGAAATTTGGTGTTTGAAGTGAATAATGGAGGAGGACGTTTCTGGAGACTGATTCATGTGAAATGTTCTACATCAGGTTGCAATTGGTAATTTTCATGAGGTAATGAAGACAGACAGAAGTGTAATTAAAGTTACTGATCTTAGAGAAAAGGAGGCAACAGGTCGCTTTACTCCCTAGAGCTTTCTTCTCTCCACATTCTTCCCACTAAATATCTTGAAGTAAACTTCTTCTATTTTACTTATAATTTCTCTTGAAACCACTTTTCCATAATGTAAGATGGATGGGAAGATTTAAAGAAATGATTGGGGTTTCAGAAGTAGGATGAAAAGAGCTGGCAATAAGGCAGGTACAACTGGCCTCTGCATTGATAACCTTTAGCTGATAAGGTCAGAGTCAGAGGGCAGTAGCTGATGACGGTGTCTCCCCGAGGGGAACATAAACACACCCATTTACCTTGTTTGCACCTAATTTTGCTGCTTTTTCTAGCCTTTTACCTTTAGTTTTTCAGGACAAATGCAGTTTATTGAATCTAGTTTGTGGCTACGAATCTATCCTTTGTGTAACCATTATGCATTTGACATCTATATGCAGTTCAAGATGTGGTCTATGAAAAGATATAAGTTGTAACTTCAAAAAACAACACCTGAAAAGCACCTGTATTTGATGTATTCAGTGTGTGTTTGAGTGTGTATTCTTTTGTGTTCATTAATGGCCCTGTCTGTCTTTTGACAGTAATGGTGATGGATGAAAGGCAGAGACATAATGAGTGACCAGCATTCTGCAGGGAGTTTAGTCTGTGTGCTGGAAATAAACGTGGAGGAAAGAAAAGAGCAGGCTGTGACATGCTGAACAACAGTTGTTTTCTCCTACATACCTGGACACACCTAAACTCAGCATACAGAAAAGATGTATACCTGCTTATACTTTCAGTTAACTTTTGTGAATCCACCAGTTAGAAAGAAAAAAACATTTATCAAAATCTGGTGAACCTGTGAAAACCAGTTAGTGTGTTATTTATTAATGTATTTGTAGTTGGCCGAAACGTAGTTGGAAATGTTTGCTACCAATGTTTAACTACTAAAGATTACAGAAATAACTGCAATAAAAACAGTCAGTCAGATGAATACTGGATCAAAGGGTAACAATTACAAATAATGTCAGTGAGAGTTTAGATAACAAGAGTTCTCAGATTCCTAAATCCTCTAACATTACAATTTTCGCTTAGTCTTAAGTGTTGAAAGTATACTTTAATGCATCCTTTGTATGTACTGTAGTACACCTGCAAATTGGAGCGCGCACGCACACACGCACACGCACGCACACACACACACACACACACACACACACACACACACACACACACACACACACACACACACACACACACACACACACACACACACACACACACACACACACACACACACACACACACACACACACACACACACACACACACACACACACACACACACACACACACACACACACACACACTTTAATCCCTGTCGTCAGTCCTCAAGCTTTAACAGCAGGATACAGCTACACACTGACAGTATGATGCTTGCTTCCTGGAAAAAGAATTCAAGCACAATTATTAGCCGAGTAAGCGAGACCTCTCTCAAAGCCAATGAACCCTAGGGTGTAAAAATAAAACCACTTTGGTGCCATGCTGTGTGTTATGATCTCACAGTGATCTTTATGTGAGGTGCTGTCATCCATCTTCCATATGAACTCTGAGAGTCTGTTAAGACCCTATAAAGTTGTCAGTTCATCTCTGCACCACTGTCACCAAGAGATATTGAGCTTGAAAATACACTGCAGAGCTCTAAAAATATATATTTTGATTCCAAACCCTTTGGTCTGGAAACATGCGTGATTATTTACCACAGTATATATGCATGTATTTTTTCTACCTGTGTGGTAACAAAATAGATTTTTTTCTTATCATCATCTATCTTGATTCTAATGAGCTGTATAAAGAGTGGCTTACGGAGGCAATTGAGATGGGATTGTGTACATAAACATAACATAAAACCATTACAACAACACAAAACATGAATATGCTCGGTGAATGTAAACCCTATTGTGATAATTGGAAAGAACAATGTTATTGTTCGGGTTATAGATGCAATAATGTGAAAATATAAAAACTCAGCATATTGTCGTCAGTTTCATTGCTAATAACTGTCATAGTTTGTGTGAAAATGCTTGTTGATGCATTCAAAGGTTTCACAAATTAAACGGGTTGTCACGCAGTACGTTTTGCAAAAAAAACAAGTTCCACAAGACAAGAGTTCCAAAAACTAAGGGTTACGGAACAGAGTTTTCAACACAAGGAGTCAGAATTCTCCTTCCTTCCAGCCACTTCCAGCCACATTCAGCCACAAGAACACACACTGTTCACTTCTGTCTGTGTGATCAACTGTGCTTGCTCTCTATTCTCTTGTTGGAAAATTGTAATTGTGTTGTTAAGTCTGTTCTGTACTCTGATATACAGCAACAGCATATCAATGGAGTCCATTGAAGAAAGCAGAGGCAACTCTCCTATGGCTTCAGAAACTCCACGCTCTGTTACCCCTGCTTCTACCCAGGTCGGTTCAACAGTCAGCGAGAGTTTTCTGATGTCCAGAAACACAATATCAATGGAGTCCATTGAAGAAAGCACAGACAACTCTTCTATGGCTTCAGCAACTCCACGCTCTGTTACCCCTGCTTCTACCCAGGATGGTTTCACAGTCAGCGAGAGTTTTCTGATGTCCAGCAACAACATGCCCATGGATTTCCTTGAAGGAAGCAAAGGCATCTACAGACCCATCAGGGTGTTGTTCGACACCCCCATATATGAGCGGGCTCTGCAGGTCTTCTGGCATATCAGCTCTTACAAGACCAAGATCGCACTGGTGATTCAACTTTTGCGGCTTCAGCAGAAAGACATGATCCCATCTGAGGTGACTGTCGATGACATGACAGACCTGCTGCGAGAAGAAAGCAAAAGCTCTCTGAGAGTGCAGCTCTGGGACTTTGAACTAGAGGACCGTGATGAAGACGTTGCAAAGCCTATTCTCAATCTGTTGTGGGAGGTGATCAACAGCATTCCCACTATCTGTTCTTCTACACACAAAATTCTTTATTATTCCGCCTGTTATTTTGGCCCTCTTCTTCTTCCACATTCCACATCGCAGAAACTCCGTTCAAACATCAAAACGTTGAGCTCGGTCGGGAATCGGTTGCTATTACTTTTGTCATTCATAACTTTCATAATTCCCGAGATATATATCCCCATCATCACATTTTTAACGTTTTAACTTTAACATAGCTCAACTTTAACTTTAACTTCAACTTAAACTTAACTTTAACTTCAACTTTAACATTTAACATTTAACTGCTCGTTAAGGCAGAGTGTGTGATGTCAGAGTTAGAGTGGAGGACAGTTTGAAATTCACCTTCATATATTTTTTTAAACCTGCCATAATTCCCAAACCCTACACTTCTGACACATAATTTGTCATGACAAACGTAGGAAAACATCTCATACTGTAGCTTGAAAAATGAAAAAAATTAAGCAAAAACATTAAACAAAATGCCTCTGAGGGCATGAAACAACAACAACAACAACAACTTTCAACATGTCTCCATTAAAGGCCCATTGTAATTTCAAGCTGATATTTCCTCACAGCAGCAGCCGCACACCTTTAGTTAATCTGCCAAAAAGGCCACATTATTGACCCGAAAGTACACAAAAAGCACACTTCAGATACTCAAGGTCCTTGAGATGCTTCACGCTTTGAAATTTCACCGATATCTGTTACGGTTCTTCCACAAAACGTTCACATGTAAGAGGTTTATCTGTCATTCAGAACAATGGAAACCTTTGATCTCTGGACACCTTAGCTCAAATATAAACACCTGTGTCATGGAACATGATGATGTCATAACTCCAACTGCCATTCTCAGAGCAGCAGACTTCAGATAATAGTTAATGGTCCTGCCCTCAACAGCTCTACGTCAATTATGGGGTGTCATATGCCATTTCCATGGAAACGCATCCCTCGCCATAAAAGACGATGTCGCTATACATTAACTCCTATGAAAATGTTCAAAAAGTGCTCAAACTTCACATGTGTGCTAACAGTCCAGCCGTGAAGACATCTACGGGACATGCCGTTGCCATGGCAACACAATGCCCACCATGAAACACGGTTTTCTCATAACTTCAGTGAAAATGCTCCAAATGGCCCAAAACTTCACAGGTTTGGTAACGATGCAGCCATCAACGCATCTAAGCGTATTATGGGATGTTATCAAATGCCGTTGGCATGGCGACAGATCATTCACCATCAAGTTAGTTCAAAAGTTTGCAGTTCAAATATTCTGCTGCTTTTCCAAGCCTTTTTACTTTCTTTTCTTCTCTCATCACACATTCAAGCCCCCAGTGTTCATGTATCATTTCAATCTAAATCTTCACTTTCTTCTTACACATTACATTTCAGCATAGCAGTTTAGCGTCAGATTTTCAGCATAAAGCATTCCCACTAGCAATTTCTTCAGGAATTGCATTCTCTAGGTTCTATTACTGTTGAACAAATACATTCATTGCTGCATTTTAGTCCTTCTGCATCACTGTTTCATTTTTAAAGATTTTGAATTCATGATCTAACAGTTACTGAAGTTACATTTGTTGCATTTACACAACGGTTTGAGGGCCTTAACGGTTGAATGTGTCTTATCACAGTTTCAAAGAGGTATACAAAATGCATAAAAAACATCTATAAATAGCCATGGAGTAACACATTCCTTGATACATCTACAGAGATAAATTAATCAACATATCAGAACAAGCACAGTAGTACAAAAAACTAAACGGTGATACAGCTCCTAAGGTACCTTTGTATGGGGCCACTGTCCTAATTACATGTATAAGTTAACAATTGTTGTAAACCATACATGAATTCTAACGTGATGGGTAAAAATGATATATTACTTTATAAAATGTGTGTGAAACAAGTATGTCCCTTGTTCTCTGTTCGAAATTATGCTAAGATAAGATAGACCTTTTTTGAACCCCGTAGGGAAAATTCAGGTGTCAGCAACCACAGATAAGAGTTTACACAAGGATAATTAAATGTAAAATAAGATTAGACATGTAAGTAACGTTTTGAATACAAATATCACAATAACAAGGTAAAACACTGATCTGTTGAATGTACATGTATACATTATGAGTTATGAATGTTAAATATATTTACATGTATGTGTGCAGGACCAGGTGAAAGTCATATTTGCATAATATATAGAGTGCAAATCCTATCTTATTGTTAAAAAACACTGTTTTGCAAGGTTTCAAGGATTTATATTAGTTAGTATAATAGTTAGTCATATTGAATTCAAACAGTTGCTTGAACTGCAATAAACACTTATTGAAATCAATTGGTTTAAATCAGTTTTAAAATCTTGTTAGATTAAAAACAAATCAACCATGGACAAGACTTAGATGGTTAAGACTAAGATTATATCTTCATTGACTAGATTTAGAGTGTCAATACCATCAAATCTGTCAGACGATAGAATTTCATTCACAGACCCTGAAATCCATTTATTATGATGAGAGACTAATAGGATGAAAAGGAAATGGGGAGAATCAGTCCTGCTGAATCCATCCATGCTCAGTTCCTGGCCTCTCATCTTCCTGGCCTCTCATCTTCCTCTCTGCTCTTCCTCTCATCCTGACATGAAATAGTCATTAGGTTTAAAGGTAATTCAGCCCAGCCGTCTTTCCACATTAGCTAATGTGCATCAGAAATGCCAGGAGTGTGTGTGTATGTATGCAGTTCATGTACACTATCTGGAACCCTATGTATGCGGGTCTGTGTGCGTCAGCATCGGGAAGTGTGTGTGTGTGTTCGTGTGTGTGCGATGCTACGTCAGATGGCTTGCATGACAAGATTTCCTGTTCTATTGCCGACAGGGTCTAAATAATATAAGCGTAGTCGAGAACAAGTAAGAGCAGAGGAAAAGACAAGTGAGAGGTACACGAAGAAGAGACTTGGAGAGGTAAGAATTGAAGGAGGAGCACAGGAGGATGAAAACAAATAGTGGGAAAAGGAAACTAGGCCAAAAAGATAGCTGAACTGATTAAGAGAAAAAAGTGTAGTTTGTTCATCTCTGAAACACTAAACATCACTTTCTCCTCTGAATCCTTACTTTATGGTATCTCTCCTCCACTCATAAAAACATCTGCTGCTTTTGGAGAGCAATGCCAACCGGTAGCAGCTCTTCTTCTTACGAGAGGGAGCGGAGGTAATAGAGGGGGGGAGGGAAAATCAGTGCTGTAGGGCATGACTGATGGTTTGTTGGGATTGTGTGTCTTGAGTATGAATAAGTTAATTTCCCCCTTTGATACAAACTCCTGCGACAAACACGAGAGAGAAAGGAGGATGGGGGGATGGAATAAATGGGAAAGCAACAGACACAAAGGAGGGAAAGACATGACAAGGTGACATCTGATGTCAGGTTACTGTGACTGTCGCCTCCATGTCTGTATTTTGTGTGTGTGTGTGTGACGCATTGTTTCACTACATTTCCCTTTTTTTAAATAAATTGCAACTATATTAAAAACAGTATTATGTGTAGAAGTGTGCAGTGTATAATGACAGTGTGTCAACAGAAAGTGTCAGTTATATGCCAGTGTTGCGTTTCATTGATATACTCTGATCTGAGACAGCTGTACTCACTGGCCCCTCTGTAACTCTATACATAGTACACTACACACACACACGCACGCACACACGCATGCATGCACACACGCACACACACACACCACAACCATTTTTAGACAAACCATGATCTTTGGCTTCCCCTATCCATGTAGATTTCTTGCATTTTTGTTTAGTTTTGTTTCATGTAACAATGATAACCACGTTTAAAATTGCAACCATAATGTACTTTTCCCTCTACACATTTTCGAGAATGCAGTAAAGTTGAATGGGTATGTGATTATGTAAGAGACAGGGTTAGCATGTGGATGACATGACACACATTTCTATCCAGTGTTGCTAAAACTTGCTATTTTAAAGTGATCAACAGTTTGTGGCAGTAACGCAGCAAGAAAAGCAGCCAGCTGAAGGCTAAAAGGAACAAGACTGTTAGCCAATGTTATGAAAAATATAAGCATTTAAAATATTGGTCTTTCAAATGTTTTGTAAAAGAAGTAAAAATATGTTTCCACACTTTGGAGTTCAATCCACCTAAAAAAAAGAAAGAAGTTGGTTTCATGTTGAGATGCATTTCTAAAATCTTCCCTGTGCAGAGGGTTGACAACAAAATCCCTTTTGCTGAACTTGGAAGTGGAAATGGAAAACAAATATCCATGGTGTCATTCTTGTTAATAGTGTCCTGAACTGACAGTGAAGGTTGGCCAGGAAAATCAGCAAGAGATGGATTAATATAGAGGTTGGCTCTGGAGCACAGTGCAGACAGAGTTACTGGTATGTGAATGTATCTACGATGTGTATATCTGTGTGTGTGTGTGTGTGTGTGTGTCCTAGGATGGGTGAGTAGACTGAGCATCGAGGCGGAGATTGGACAATTAAAAGAATGACTGACTGCATTCTTTCTCCCATGAAAAACTCCCGTACACACCAATGTTTTTCTGGCCCCGTCTACGTGGTCCCCCCGGTCTCTCATTCACACGTTCACACTCTTCTGTTGGACAATTAAACTGTCAGTCTGTCTCATGATCTGGCTCCCTGTCTCACACTCTCAGTTTAGCTTGTTTTAGTGGAGAGTAAGCATTTGTCCAACCTCTACTCTCTGGCAATGAGAATGAGAGTAGATGTGACACCTAATATCCTCTAATCTGTGCCCCTATGTATGTGTGTGTGTGTGTGTGTGTGTGTGTGTGTGTGTGTGTGTGTGTGTGTGTGTGTGTGTGTGTGTGTGTGTGTGTGTGTGTGTGTCCTCTCACCCACAGTGTAGCTTATTACCTTTTTGCTTCTTAACTCTCTTGGTGTTTTTCATGCAGTCCTCTGTGACTTTTTTGCTTCAATGCATCTTTTAAGAAGTGTGTGTACGTGTGTGTTTGTGCACTGCATATATGCACACACTAGCAGGGGATTTACGATCCCTTCACATTAAATGACTAAGGCGACTTTATCTTTAAAAGTAATTTCACCTGCCTCCCATGTTCCCAAGTGGCTGCCTTGCAATATTCATTGCGGTATGAATATTCCAGTATACACTGACTGATCATCCTTGAGGGTTTCATGATTTTTGTGTAATTCACAACACTCCTGGGTCAAATCTCTCTTGGCTGCAACTTCTTGTCTCACCACAAGACTTCAGTTCACACTTATGGAAATGAATTGAGCTGAGGATAAGGGGATTTGTTACCAATCCCATCTGTCATTTTCCTAAGTGGTCTCAAATCCTGGTTTGCACTGTGGATTATATGCTCGTTCCTCTGAGAGGATGATGGGCTTTAGTGAGGCTGAAGACATTTACAGGTAAAGATTTTATTTAAATTCTGGCTTCATAGACAGATTTATTTTTCAAGAGAAACCTTAACAGCCATTTAAGAGCTTTGTTGCAAAGTATTACTGTAGATTAGCTTCAAAGTGTAGCAGCAGCTCATAGGTATATACAACATATTGGCATACACACAACATCCCTTGGCCACCATTGTTCATCATCTAAATAAAACAACATGCTCAAATTCCATCAGATAAATACTCAGAAAAGGTTATTTTGAAACTGAAATTACATTACATTGCATTTAGCTGACGCTTTTATCCATAGCGATTTACAATAAGTACATTCGACCAGGAAGACACAACCTTGAAGAAAACAGAATCATATAAGAACATCAGGTTTCATAGAGCCAAGTATTTCAAGTGCTACTCAACTGGCTTTAGATAAGCCAGTCCTTTATTAGTATATAAGTGCTCTGTTAACAGTTCTTTGTTAGTCATTCTATCGCTCGAGGTGGAGTCGAAAGAGATGAGTTTTCAGTCTGCGCCGGAAGGTGTGTAAGCTTTCTGCCGTCCTGATGTCAATGGGGAGCTCATTCCACCATTTTGGAGCCAGGATAGCAAACCCACGTGTTTTTGCTAATGGCATATTTTCCAACATTTGCAGCATGCATTACTTCACTCTCTGGAAAATGAATTACGTTGTGACAGTTGTTAATTCATCTCACTCCTGGGTCACACCCCGTATGGTGTAACTTCTCAGAAGACGACAATTCCTCAAACATGTTGTCACTTAAGGAAATGAATTGAGCCAAAGCTGCCTTGGATTTGTAATCAATCCCAGTCTTCATCTTCTTACGCATGTTGAAATCCAAATCTGTTGATCCTTGCTAGTAATTACACTTTTATGATGTAGTGAACGTAGCACTGTGATTTTGCTGTTGATGCTTTTTATAGTTGTGGACCTACAGTGTGTAATCACTTTTTAATGCATGTTTTCTGCTGCACCTGTTCGGCATCAACCCCGAAAAGAATTATTTATGAACAAATACACTGTCATAGTATTGAAAGGTGAACAGACACTGAAAAGTTGAATGTCTGCTGAGAAATTAGAATGCACAGAAACTTCTTTACTTAATTATGAAAGGAAAATGGATTTTGATAAAGAATTATGTTATTTTATTGTGAAATAAACATTCTTATATATTCATTTTGAACTTTGTTTATGCACCAACTGTAACTCAGTTTGCGATATTGTGTTGCAAAATCAGCCACAGAACGATGAAGGCCACATGTAGGAGAATCTAAATGGGTGTGTTCAGCATGAAAGAGATCACACACATTTCACAATGTGTTTCTACATTGTGGAACTTGTGGCCACATATCTAAAGTTGACCTTCAGTTTGCATGCAAAGACTAGCTCTCATTGTTCACATTCCTCATGGAGACCAAAGGGACAGTTGGGCCGTGTTAGCCTCTAGCTGTCCCATTTGGTTTCAGTAAGGAATCTTGATAATAAGGAAAATGCGAAAACAAATGTGAATATTTGATGTGTGAGGATTTTAACTGCTGACCGTTAATTTAAAAAACAAAGACTGCTTCACTTATTTTTTGACCCATTCCTTTATCTCCCCATTACCCTTTCTCTCTCTCCTCTTCATAATAAGACTACTCTCATTGACCACCATGCTCTTCAAAAACAATTGAAGATACATTCATAACAATGTAGTTGTTTCATTTTGAACACACATTATTATTTTTTGCCTTTTATTTGTAGCTTTACAGGCAAACATTGGTGTACTTTTCAAGCTACGCAAAATCCGAGCCAGAGCCAGATTGAGACAGAGCTGGCAGATGTAAGTGTTTAATTGGCTAATTAACTCTATGAAGCCCCAATCAAAGAGCCAATTAGCATGGGACACATGCATTTGACATGGCCAATTAGGGGCAGTGTTCAGGCTGAACTCGTTAAGTATGAACTCGTTAAGTGTGTTAATTAATTAGGCAGGGCGAATAGTGTTCCCCTCCCACTGCTCTGTGTGATCATCTGCCTGAGAACACCAAGGCCTTTCTGTTCTTGGATTCTTTTAGCCAAGATTGCAACATATATGGTTGAGACTTGTGCTACAAGTACAAACAGCAGACAGGGTGTCTTGTGTTTCTTTGTGTACCAACTCCTAATATTCGAGGGCTACTGATGTTCCCCAATCTTTTTTAACACTGTAGCAATGTTTCAGAAATTGGACATTAAATACAAATGCTCATAATTTTATAAGTTTGATCTTGATCAGACTGGTCAAACAGGTTTTTAATTGATTCATTGGATAATTAAATTAATGAATTATCAGACAAATAAACACAAGTATCCAAATATTAACTTATTAAAGTGAAAACACGTATTTCCAACACAGTCCAAAGATGTTAGAAGACATAGTAAACACAAAAAAGCAACAACACATTACAAATGAAAAACTAAAACAATCCTGAAAATATCATTGCATTGTTTACTATAGGTCTGTTAGCCTGTTTCAAGGAAATCTCTTACCTGGCTTCTATAAACTCCTCTCATATTTAAGGACTTGATATGCAGCTGAGAGCCATTCCAAGACGTGGATATTAGGCACTTTCACACCAAGTACTTTGCCGTACTTCGTTCATGAGAACTTAGTTAATCAGAACTCTTTAGTTCTGATGAACTAAAGAGCAGATCGCGTTCACACCGGAATACGTCCCTGAGGGAGGATCAGTCAAATGAAGCAGCTGACGTCACTTCTTCTTCTTCTTCTTCTTCTTCTTCTTCTTCTTCTTCTTCTTCTTCTTCTTCTTCTTCTTCTTCTTCTTCTTCTTCTTCTTCTTCTTCTTCTTCTTCTTCTTCTTCTTCTTCTTCTTCTTCTTCTTCTTCTTTGGGTTTACTGGCAGGCCGCAAACCACTTCATGGAGTATACTGCCACCCGAAGTCCCCGGCCAGAAGTCCCCGGAGTTGGGGACTGGAAGCCTTCCGAGTAAATCGCCAGAACGCCAACACCTCCTCATCTCCACCGCTCCCACGTTTTATTTTGTGTTGCCATAAGTTAGTCTCTCTCCGTTGGTGCGCTGGGCTAATGCTAATAATGCTAATGCGAGCAAATAAAATGGCGGCTTCACAAAACGTTTTGGGAGTTTTACGGGGCGTAGTTTGCAATCCGCCCAGCCAATCAGAAATGGGAACCTTTTTCTCCCATGAAAGTACCCGGGACTGAAAAGGGGGTTGAAAGGTTCTCATGAAGTAAGTTCTAGTTCCAGATTTTTTTGGTGTGAACGCACATTTTCTGACCTATATCGGAACTATACTGGGAAAAGTACTACGGTGTGAAAGCGCCTATAGTTTGCAAAAATCAACTTCTGACTTCTGAACATATTTACTCATTTGTAAGTCTCTTTGTGAACTACCCATGTGGAGACCTGAGAGAAATATGAGGTTGACCGTGCTCTGCTCTGATCTCTGTGTGGGATGGCTGCAGTTCATTAGTCAAAGATGACGTGGTCACCAAAGCAGTTCAGCCATACCAGGTCATGTTTGGGTTTCTCCTCTCTGTACTTGGCTCCGAGTGTTTGGGATAAATACACTTAATGTCATCAAGGAACAAAAAAAAACTGTGATAAATGCTTTGATGTCATTCATGAACAAAGTACAAACTGGAACATAAAACTAAAAATAGTTGAGGAAACCAATGCTCCAGAAATATGTGCACATTTGTGCATCTTTGAGAAACCTTTTTTAATGATAAACTGGTATGCTGGAAATGTCTAGACAGTTTTGTGGTGTTTTAATACTTTCTAGGAATCATTTGGCATGCACATGTGTGGACAATGTTGCACCTTGTTGACTGTAAAGCAGCAGCGGTACTAGACACTGGTAAAACACTTATCAAGATACTACAATTACAAATGTCCTTTGATAGTGACAGTGTGTGACATTTTCCCTCACCACTGGGGACAATAAACTGTGGGCAATGAGACTTAAAAGCTGCCATGAACTGGGTTTAGAGTCAATCACTGTTTCTACCAGTTGGTGAAAGAAAGTAGGAATCCAGACATATACAATGTACAGTTAAATGTCACAGATGGTTACTGTAATTGGTGTAATTATGTGACGTTCCAAGTGGGACTTTGGCATTTGGCAGTAGGATAGCAGAGCATTGAGAAGTGTTGTCAGGGGAAGAAAAAGGAAATGATTTATGAGCATGCAGTATTATTCTTTCCTCAGTTATCCTTTTATTTCTTTACTTCTTCCTCTTCTGGTTTTATTATTCGCCTACCTATTTGTCTATCTGTCTTCTTTTCCATAATGTTGTCGTCTCTGTCTACACAGTGTTTTTATTCTATCCTTATTAACTGCGTCTAGCCTACAGCTCAGATTTCACTTGCAACATAGAGTGAGTATTCATAGTAGTTATATTATAAAAAAAAAAGTGGCCCGGGGATTAATTGACTTAACAAAAAACCCTATGCATTTTATGTTATTTTGGACCATTATTCATATAGTAATCACATTACCTGAGCCCTTGAGTTGCCTAGCAAAATAGTTACAGCATATATTTATTGATTTTAATGTTAACAGATCATTGATGCAATAACATTTGGACCCAATTTGCCTGACTTGACACATGGAATAAAACATGGGCGTAGGAAGCATCCTCAATGTGGGTGAGAGAATTTGACAGGGGGTATGGGCAGATGGTGGACCTAACCTCCTCTAGGGGGGTCCGATGGCATGCTCCCCCGGGAAGAATTTTTTTAAATGTTGAAGTTAAATGCATCAATCTGGTGCACTTTGAGAGCAAAATTAGGGACTAAATCTATGGATACATCTCTCAACACCCATCTGAACAGATTTACTTTTTCTTTCAACATTTATTTGAACAGCAAGTGGAGGCAAAAGTGACTGCACCCAAAACAATAAACCTGCTAGCTAACTAGCCTAAACTCAGTAACAGAATGTGGGCAACACGTTCTTCTCCAAAGCCGCACGACCTCTGAGTCAGACGTCACTTCCCCCTTTTCTATTCTTCGGGTACAGCTACTCCCCCTGAACCCTGTTTCCCTGCCAACCGCTCACTCTCAGAGAATGATCGATTCCACTACTTAAATATTGCACTTATATACTGTAAAAGATTTGCTTTGTGAGCCGTCATAGTGACCACAATTGAGGTACTCAAATATTTGTATTGGCCTATCAATACATTGAAACGTGACTAAAGAGGTAAAAAAATATATCAAGTTAGATTAAACTAGAGTTATCTTTTGAAAACAATACTTCGAGTTGCTTAAGCTCATCAAAACTTGCAATGGAGTGTGTGTGTGTGAGCCAGCTGTCTTCACTAAATATCCACTGAATATCCAACTATTTAGGTTCAGTTTAGCCTTCACATAATAAGCACAAACAGCCCATCAAATGCTTCATTCTTCATATAATAATTCTCCTAATAAAATGGTTTACCTTGTGTCCTTTAAAACGTATTACAGTTAAACCAGTATGGAAGTCAGACAAATCAGAGACTTATTTGAGCTGAATTACTGTGAAATCCGTCCATCCTGTGTTGATTTTCCTGACAGATCTCTGCTGCAGGTGCATTGCATTGATCCAGCTTCAGAGGGAGTGCAGATACAAACGTCTGTCAGTATGATCTCATGGCGTCTGATGTGTTTCCCATCTGAGGGATCCACTGGAGGTGTTGGCAGGAGGCTGCAGGCGGGGAAATCCGTGGCATTGAGAAAAACAAAAATAATTGACCGCAATGGGTACGGGCTGCCTTCGCAGTTAGTTTAATTCAGGAATATTTTACGGTGTAATATTTTATTATCTGTGTTAGTGGGAAAGACATGAGAAGGAGGATATATAGGTCATGAAGGATGGAAAGATTATTAGTCAGGGCAGAGGAGGATTATGAAGGATGATGAAGTTAGCGGTAGGAAAAAATGAGAAAGACAGAGGAAAGTAAACGGATAGTTCACAAAGAGGAGGTAAAATAATTGAATAAGAAGGAAAACAATAGAAAAGGAGCAGGAATAAAAAGGAGACAATCCCTTTCAGAGCACCTCAAAATGTCAGCGTGCTCTTGTGGTCGTGAACTGCTGCCAAACTATGCTTGTGTGTGTGTGTGTGTGTGTGTGTGTGTGTGTGTGTGTGTGTGTGTGTGTGTGTGTGTGTGTGTGTGTGTGTGTGTGTGTGTGTGTGTGTGTGGCTTCCCTGACCAGTGAAAAACGTCTTCACAACTTTGTTCCCTCATTCTTTCCTCTAACCAGAGCTTGGTGAAGTCCTCCTGACCACATATTCACAATGTTGAAAGGCACCACCTTTTTTACAATCCTTCCTCAAAACACATGCTAAGAGAAGCAATGCCGGGTTCACTGTGATGGCCTTGACAAACATTCTATCATGCATCTGTGTTTCAAATGGAATCAACCCATTGTGTTATTTTTGCCAGTGATACACTGATGTGATGGAAGAAAAAAAAAGGGGGAAAAAACAAATACTCAAATACTTGATCAAACCAGTGTAGCAACAAGGTTTGTGGTGGAAGGAAGAATGAACAGCATGTTGGCCGATTATTTATATGTTTAAAATTCATAATTTTTTTTTCAAATGCTCTGGCCAAGCTTTGGTAAACCAGCAGGCAATGTTCTTTCAATATCCTAATACACTGGTCCAGCCCATAGGGTTATGTGAGGTTGCATGCAAAACACACACACACACACACACACACACACACACACACACACACACACACACACACACACACACACACACACACACACACACACACACACACACACACACACACACACACACACACACACACACACACACACACACACACACACACACACACACACACACACACACACACACACACACACACACACACACACACACACACACACACACACACACACACACACACACACACACACACACACACACACACACACACACACACACACACACACACACACACACACACACACACACACACACACACACACAAACCACTGGTCACTGGAAACTCCAGATCGGTTGTGTTTGATAGTAAGAGCTCACACACACATAAACACACACTAATTTAATGGTAGAATAAGATTTGCGAGAGCAGAGCTGCATGTTGTGTGTCATAATATCCTCCAAAAGCCTGACTGGAACATTTTAAATTACCACCTCCAGGTTTCCTCCAATTATTTATCAAGTTAAAAAAGCCTGAAATTGGAAATCAAAAACTCATCTTGTGCATCACATTACTCTCTGTGGGCTCAGCTACGTCAGGCGGCTTTGAGATGTTATCCCTCTTGGTGCAGTTTATCTTAATTATCTCTCAAATTCATCACAACAGATTGAGGCTTTGGTCGGGGTCAAATAGAGAAGAAACATTTATGAGAAGGGTACATATTTTTTTAATATGACTTCATCTATTAATCAATTTATTTAAATGTGATAAATAAGCACAGATGCCAAAGAGGAAAGTGAGGATAAAGAGCGAGGAAGAAATGGCAGGCAGCGAGACAGAATGTTTCAGAGGGAGAATCCCACTAATGATCAACAGATATACGAGACATCACACACGCTCGGCTCAGTTGTATACAGTAGTCAGAAACACACACAGATACAAACAGGGGAAAGTTATTTAACAAGTATAACTCCTCTGTGCTACCGACTTGCCCTTAATCGTACTATTAGCAAGCTACAAGGCTACTTTTAACTAACGCAGCATGTGTAGTACAACTGCTTTAATGATTTGAAAGGAGTAAACAAATCACAGAAAGATGTTTTTTACACAATGTTCCCCTTTATTGTCAACGCTGTATCGAGTAACTATTTTCAGAAACAAGTGAACGTTTTTACCAAAGCAAGTGTTATCTTGCAAATACTGCTTCAAATTGATATCAATATTTCTCAAACTAATAATAGATCAATTGACTACTTGAACTTGTGTACTCGTCTTGACAAATCCAGAAAGAAAAAGTATCACACTGCAGTTACCCTATGATCTACAGAGGGTTATGGTGCTTTCAGCTTCATTTAGTTTTCTATGACTTTGCTATTTTTTTCTGTCATTGCTTTTATGAGCATTGTTTCAGGCACAGCGGCAGCTTTCTTTTAAGCTAAATTATCAAAAATGTCATATGCTTTATGTCATGCTCACAACCGCAAAGAGAGGAAGGCAACATAGTGGTCATTTATCAGCAAAAGAGCCCAGTATTCACCCCATAATGTTTTAATTATGCAGCCCCAAATGGTTCCAGCATTTCTGTATATTCATTCATTAATATGCCCCAAAGCCACTATTGGGAGATGCATCCCTACAATGTGTTTAATCAAGCACATGCTTTTATTCTTGCAAATGTCCCTCTTATAAAATCCATTATGTAACCATATCCTAAACTAACTTATTCTAAAAAAATAAAAACCGTCCAAAAGGTCCTCCAAAAGATACAAATGCCCACACATACATACTTCTTTACCACCTCTTCTTTATCTCTCATGTTTTCTATGCCAAAGCTTTTTCCTCATTTCAGAGGACAAATATAATGTGATTCAGCCAACATAGCATTCATCTTCAAGTGATAACACATGTGGAGAAGCAGTAGACTGTTGTCTGTTTTGTATTTATTATTGAAGCGGGTGTGCTGCCTTGCAGGAGAGTCTGCAGGCTTCTTCTTTAATGTGTTTAGGAGCAGTCACGTTAGCCACGCTGGCTACAGCGTCTTGGCATCAATGGCCTTGTGGTTTCATTTACACAGAGAGAGGGACCATGTGCCTATTTATCTGCCGTTTGAGGCACATCAGCACTGCTGGAAGACCTTGTGACTAATCACAGCCTTTGGTGAAAACCAGGTGTCCATCGGAGGGAGCGATGGCTGACGCATCCTTATATTACTGCAGGAATTATGGGGAAAACTGGAGTAAAGGGGAATCAGATTTAAAGGGAAACAACTGTTTAAGGGCTTTCATTGGATCTTTACATCTTCTTTCCACAAATATATCCTGTGGATTCCTCTGTAAAAATAGGGTTACTGCTTCTAGGAAGACATGTTTCTTTAGAACTTTCTAATCATTTTTCAATCCTGTGAGCAAGAAGAGTTCAGCTTTTCACTCGTCTCACTCTTTGATACTTCCCAATTTGGCATTTAGTCTTCTGACCCCGAGATGCTCAAAGGGTGTCATGTAAAGATAGATTTCATACTTTTTGGTAACATTTTTACTGCTGTAGCTACAGTAAAGAAAAAAAGTATTGTACACATTCAGTTAGACAGTAAAGATAATACAGCCCACACATTATTTATGTTTATACTGCAAGGAGCTAATTATGGAAAAAACTTAAAGTCAAAAGGACAAGTCGAATTCATCTTCTTTAAGATCTCAAAGCAAAGAGACAGTGTGTGTTTGTGTGTGTGCCCTGGATTGAACATGACCATGATCCATCTTCTTGTGGACAGTGAGTGTGTGCACGGTCTTCCAGGTTCAATGTGTCCCCTCCAAGATTGGATGTATTGTACTTGTTGATTAGTTATGGCTGCTGATTAGCAATGAACAACCCAGCAGCACAAATATTCTATGTTACTCTAGCAATCTTTGCTTTTTTAGTCTAGTGGATAGACAAACACTCAAAAAACGCAATAAAGGAAATACAACCGATCACTTTGTCATACTCATTAATATGAAAACAGGAAATTAGTGAAAGTTAATAGTTATAAAGACAAAGGCAGTTTGTTAACACAGGCAGGAAATAAATATTTTTTCAAAGATTTGTAATGACTGTAAGACAATGATTTTTTTATCGCTTAAGCACGATGCACTCAGTAAGTAATAGGTTTCCACAAATGTCATATGTCCATTTCATGGAAGCTCACCAAATACCGATCCATAGGGCAGCTTTCTTTTCCTTATCCAGAGACGGTTGTCCAGTACACTCCAAAACTGTGTGTATGAATTAAGATTTGGGCAATCCCCAAAGGTGCATGTTGGATGCACGTGTGGTAAAGAACTTTTATTTTCTTTAACTTAAAATAAAGTGACATCAGCTGCACATTTAAACAAAGTCTGGCACTTTCTCTTTTTTCCTCTTATTTTTGTCTCCTTCAACCTCCCCTCTGTGCTTTTATCCCGTCCTCCTTACGTCCAGGTTTAAATGCTTCGCAGAGTTTAAACAGCTTTGTTTTTTCCCCTTGACACGTTGGCTCTAAAAAGAGGGGAGGAGTGGAAGGAGGGAAGGAAAGTAGGGGTGGAAGGAGAAGAACAGCTGAGCCAAAACAGAGGGACATGACAGTGTGTTTGGTCAGGACAGCCTATTACTTTGAACACTCTAATCTTCCTTTACTTGGCCGACTACCTGTAACCTCAATTAGGGAGGCTGGATGGAGGGAGCCTGGAGATGGAGGCTGTGGTTTGGAAATGATTTCATTATATCTGTGGACTAACTTGTATATTTGAACCAAATTTAGCACCATAAATAGAATAACTACCAGGTTTTCTTCAAATAGGCACAGCATAACATTTCCATAAATGCCCGTCTTAAAATAAACACAGCAACCAAAAAAAGCAGCATTTATAGGTCAAAACACAGCCAATGTTTGACTTCTTTATAAGCAGGAGAAAACAAAGGTTTAGAAGTTCCAGATTGCCTTGATAATCTCTCCCGTCTGCCAGATGTTTCTGGACATCTTGAGTGCATGTCGAAAGCATTGTTCTATCTTTAGCCGAGGTTGGCATCAGATGAAAAGTTGTTGCATAATTCCTTAAGAATCATAGAATCCAGTTTCAATGGATTTAGAAATGTTTAGTGTGTTTGTTCCTTTTCATTTCAGGGCAATGTTAATAACCTCTATGATAAGGAGGTGATTTCCTATGTTTCCCTGGCAACCCAAAATCACAACCTTTGTCATTTACTGTGTGTTTGCTCTGCTTTGTTTCTGGAATGTATTCAGGGTTGAATGCTCTTTGATTGCATTGCCATTGAGCTTAGTGCTGCTGTTAAAACGTCTTTGTTCTCCAATTTGTACAAGTTCTTTGAACGTTATAAGCATAATCTTGCAGTAAGTTATCCCATGTTCCTGTAAAAAGTAGTTATTTGTCCCAGACAGTATAGGTCAACATAAAATGAGCAGATGTGAAATTACATATGTTCCTAGGAAGCACAATTGAACATGAACATGTTAAAGGTACTTAACTTACTTTATCAGGTAGTCATGGGAGCATACTTTCTAACAAAACAGCAAGGCGCATTTATTTAATAATAAAATGTTGGTGTTGTGGAATCAATATATCTATTGTTGGTGATCCTGCTCAAAGGACGTATACCAAACTGTATTTTGCCACCTTAGCATGGTCAACTTGCAGTGGATTACCTAATGGAATAAAGTAAATGTAAGCCAAAGAAGTTCTAGAAGTAAAGTCTGTGTCCACGAAACAGATAACTGTGAGTTTGCGAATGGGAAGCAAAGTGAGGGATCAAGTTATTGTCAATGCATTGGTGACACCTTCGCACCTATCATTGTAGGTAGCTTTGAGATGTAGCGCTGAAGTGAAATACAGGTGCATGTGTCATGGACGTATTGATGCCTCTCTGCAGCATTCAGGACAACAGCAACGTTAGCAGTGCTGAGAGTTGCAGTCCAGAAGGAAGAGATTGGAGATTTTAAATTGGAACAAGACAGAGACAAAGGTCTGCATCAAAGTCAAAGTTAAGAAAGATGGTGGAAGGAATGTGTGTGGGCTCTGTGGTTTTCTTTGTATCCTGTTCTCTCTTGCCCTCTCCTCATCATTTAATCCTTTAAAGTTTTATGTTTATGAGATTTCCTGTAGCACTTATTTATCATCATTCTGTTCTTTGCCTCAACGTTAGGTAATAAGAAATGTACGGGTGGCTTCAGTGGGAAATTAAACTTTTAAATTGACAGGCTCTTAAACGTATTGTACGTAGATGCTGTACATAAGGAGATGAAACCCCACGTGCAGCAGTCCTGAAACGGCATCATATCCATAAGCATCTTATTTTCCACTCACCCACCCACGTTTTTATTTCTAACTGTCTTCAATTACTAGGCTGGGGTGGGGATTTCTTGCCCGCCAGACAGAGACGGCACTCAGAGCACCTGAGAGATAGGTGCACGTGTTTGAAATCGTGCATGTGTGTGTGTGTGTGTGTGTGTGTGTGTGTGTGTGTGTGTGTGTGTGTGTCTGTGTGTCTGTGTGTCTGTGTGTGCGAGAGTTAAGTGTGTGTGGGGGAGCGGCTGTTTTGACAACCTAAATCTAAAAGTGAAATCACAATTATGGCAAAGCTCAAAGTACTTCAACCACTTCTGTAATCTGCTGTTGAAGTTATGATCACAGTATGTGTGTTTGATGGGTGTGTGTGTGTGTGTGTGTGTGTGTGTGTGTGTGTGTGTGTGTGTGTGTGTGTGTGTGTATGTGTGTGTGTGTGTGTGTTGCTCTGCTTGTCTGGCAGAGCAAAGTGGGCAGTTGCATTTTTTGCATTCCTCACTTTGGGAAAGTGATTGTAAGTGAAGGTTGACATGGTCTGTGAATGTTTACTTGCCGATAGCGTGTTGTGTTCAAAGAAGCCAAAATAGGTAGTAATTTCTTCTCACCAGTGTGATAAATCTTCCGAAGCTTTTGTTTTGACACTTTTTAAACTGAAAACACTTCTTATTTAAAGATGTTGTATTGGGAGTTCAAAGAGGTCTGATTTTCAAGCCTTTTTTTCTCTTTATGTCAAAAAAAGAGAATGTAAAATATTGCATACTAGCAAAATGCCCTGATTATTACATTCTGTTTGAATACAATTAAAAAATAATGTAATAAATGCAGCTCAACTCGACGTTATCTTTACCCTTATAAAACAGAAGTAAATCTCACCCCTTGGTTTGACAGGATGAAACTGAAGCTATGTGACCTTTCTGTGCTACCTAAACTGGGTTTTACTGTCTGATACTGCAATAATGTGAAAAGCTTTGACAAGCGTGTGTGAAGCTGAAGCAGTAGAATGATAGATTTGCCTTAGTTCCTTTTGCCTCCTCTTCTTCATTCATTCAACACCTCCTGTGAAATTCAACCTGTTATATATTTTTATTCCGAAATCCTAATAGTCCAAAAACCATATCCATACTTTTGGGGACCGTATCTGCACTTTTGGGGCTTGGAAAAAATATGATATCCCCCACGAAATCTACACATTCAGCAATGGTCACACCTTTCAAGACAGGTTTAGTTTTTTTACTTTTGAAGATTAATTTAGGGTGGCACTGTTCCATAATTAAAAAAATAAAGGGTTCTGCCCACTGATTTAGATCTGCTATCAAATGTAATTGGTCGACCCATGCTTCACCCGTCCACCAGGTTTATGAACATTTGGTAAGGAGGTTTTAAGTGATCCTGCTGACAAACAGGCTCACAAAAACGGTACTCAACAAACTAACTTAAAAAGACAAAAAACACTTGGGGAAGGTACTAATAAATGTTTCAAATCAAAACACAACACAAACACACTGTTCTTACACAGGAGCAGGTCGTGTAAGACAGGCTGTGTGTGTGTGTGTGTGTGTGTGTGTGTGTGTGTGTGTGTGTGTGTGTGTGTGTGTGTGTGTGTGTGTCTGTGTTGCAATAGAATTACCTGTGTGTCAGAAACACTAATGTTCTCATGAAATCTGCTCATTGCTGAGCTTGTGTTATATTTTCCCTGAGGGTGCGCTCGCAGATTTACATATAACTACTAAATCTAGTGTCTCAACAGCTCCTTGAGAAGTGTGTGCTTGTGTGTGTGTGTGTGTGTGTGTGTGTCGTGTGTGTGTGTGTTATTAATCCTCGATGGTGCTGAGAGCAGCCTGTCTGGTTGGATCAGTGCCCATCAGGATCAGGAATCATTTATTCGGGTCTGCTCACTGCTATCATGTCAGAGGCCTTAATGAGGCAGCACAGCAGTGTGTGTGTGTTCCATTACATTCGCCTTATCTGCCTACTTTTCAGCAAAAAATGACTTTTAAATCCAAACGTTTTAACGACAGTTTGGATTTTAAGAATGTCTTTAAAATCAAAGAATCAAAATATCTGTCAGTTTATATTACTCGTTTTAGATCCTTAAATCCACACTCTCCCTGTTGTATATAGTACAACATTACTCTCTGTAAGCACATTTCAAATGATCCTAGTGTCAACCTCAACTTGGCTGCTCATACAGTATGAGCTTTGGATGACGTTGTCTGCCATAGCAGCATGCTGCTTTGTAAATGAGGAAGGTTGGAAATGTCAGTGGAAACAATGGACCAGCTTGCAGGCGTTGATTTTCCAAGTAATGAAAAAGTAATCAGAAAGACACAAAAACTAGAAATATAAACCATTTCTTAGGTTTAATCTGACCGGGAAAGGAAAATAAACGTTCAGTAAACAAGGCAGCCTTCCTCCATGTTTCTGGAGAGTGAAAATACCAACCAGTTTGCTGTCTTCAAAACCTTTTTATATCATGTCAGCTGCTGCCTGTAGCCAATCAGGGAGCAGCTCTGGAGTAATCCCACTTTGACCCAGGAGGCATCAATCTCCCATAATTCAGAGCTAATTGGTAATCAATTGCACTTTGACAAAATCATGTGCCCTCTCAAGGGGTAAAACACACACATGCTGATAGTAAACTGAATAACAAGTACACCTTCTTTTATTTAGAACTGACCGATATTACAGCAGGGAAATTAAAACAAACATATCTTAAAAGGGAAGGGTACTCCTTCTTAAAGGGGCAGGTAGTTCAGGAAAATCCCTCTTTCCAAATAATCGGTTTCAGCTAAAAGACTTTAGGCACAAGTAAGCAAGAATGTCTCAAACATCACAAGTTCACACGCATAATATAGAATGAGGGAGAGGAACATTCCTCCTGGCATACATTAACAGAGATACATGTCATGTTCTAAATAGAGGAATAGGCTTCACAGAAAGTTATATACATGTCATTTATATTTTTGGAAATATATTTGATTGATAAAACTAGCATTTAAAGCAGAGCAAGTAGCTCAGTAACCACATACATATGTTACATATGTACAAGTAAGAATCAAAGAGTCATGGTTATTTTTGAGAAGCTTGATATGCTCTACATTTCTAAAAGCTTTTAGGTGATTCTACGTGTGAAACACACTTTTAAAGTGTTAAGGGAATACGTTTAAACCTGTTGTATGAAACAAAAGAAGAACATGGCTCATTTAGTGGCATGCAGGAACTGATGCGTGTGTGGGCCTTTAAAATCTTTAGATTTGAGTGCGCTGTCTGTGTGCGGGCTGAAGTTTGAAGCTTCTGTCTTTTAGTAGGTGATTTCCCAGTTTTTTGTCTTTCATCCGTCCTCACTGTGATCTGTCCTAAGTTTTTCTCAGAAATAGCAGCAGTGTTACAGCCCAGGTTTGATTAAAGTGAAGCTCAGAATTACAGGGCCCTCACTCAGCTTCTGGCTCGAACCCAGCATCTGCTTTTATACTCTTACTCTCATATTCCTTATCACATACAGTCCATATTTGATTAAAAATAATAATAATACCAAAAGAGATTGATTTAGTCTTGTCAGTGTACTTTTCTCTAAATAAATATGTGACGGGAGTTTAATTAAGGCCTACTTTAGTAACTTCAAATGTTTTGCTTACATCATACAGGCCTTCATTATCTGCTGATCAGTCAGCTAGATATAATGGTGGTGGGAACTAGTGGACAATGTGCATTCCACTGAGAAACACTGGTTTATTGCAAGTGTGTGTGTGTGTGTGTGTGTGTGTGTGTGTGTGTGTGTGTGTGTGTGTGTGTGTGTGTGTGTGTGTGTGTGTGTGTGTGTGTGTGTGTGTGTGTGTGTGTGAAAGAAACAAAGCCAAGGTGCTGTAATCCACTTGGTGACCTTCAGAACCTGTGTATGTGTGTGAAATGTGTCACTGAAGCTTTTGCTTGAAGGTGGTCTCATACCCGCTGACCCTCAGAGCCAGATGGTGTGGCGTGCCTGTGAGTGTGTGTGTGAGAGTGTGTGTCCCAATTTTGAGCCCCATGGCACCGCAGTCAGTCCCCCGACCCACCCACACATGCTGCCCTCCTGACCACCCCCCCCCCTCCCCTTCATCCTCCATCCTTTCAGTTGGGTGTGATCACATCAAAGTGAAACAGGGAGGATTACAGGTTCCTGTGCCTCCAGGGTTCCCAAGCTCTCTCTCTCTCAAACTCTAACACCCTCTCTCTCTTTCTGGTTCCTGCCACTCTCCACTGGGGCCCCTCTAATCCCTGTGGTGTCAGGGGTCAGGGCACCGTGTCATAGACGACCCGTCAGGACACATATAGTACAGCTGGATATGGATTGCTAGTTAGCTAAGCTTGAACATAGAGACTGGACAAGACTAAAGGACTCGTTGATGTTTCAATGTCTCCTTTTTCCCCTCTTTGTTGATGTCTTTTGTTCAATTTTCTATGGGCTCAGAACAGTCTCATAATACACACATGCACACAGAAGGATTCAAACTTGTATTTCCGGATCCATACCTGTGTTTTTCAATGCACACACAAATGTATTCCGTTTCATATACATGTAAATAAAATCCAAATACAGAAAAAAGTTTTACATATGTATTTTTGATCCTCACTTATTAGTTTTCCGTTTAAAACCCCTGAACCTGCAAACACAAACAGCTTTCTGTGCACGATCGCTTTGCATTCGTGTGTGGGTTTTTTGAGACTCCCCTGACGGTCAGCCGATTCGTACTTGTAATTTTGTCTATCTATAGCCAATCAGATGTCTCCTTCATTCTATGCCAATCACATGAGCGCGCCCCCACGAGGTTAAGATTACTTCATATACGCATTTTGCGCAGTCCGGTCAGCTCGCTAAACAGAGGGCGGAGCATCAGGTGATCATGCAGAGCAGCTTGTCTCCATCAGACTCAGCAGCTGATCTGATCTCTCTCTTGCGTCCGGTTATACTTCATGTCCATATCGATCAGATCCAGCTCTCCTGATCGGCCTTTATAGAGAGCACCGATCAAACTATTAAGAATGAATATCGGCCGATAATGACCGGCGGGGCTCCCCCCGTTAACAGGTCACTGTCTAGCACTGGCTTCGTAGTGCACTGATCGATTAGGCTAAGCTAGCCTGTAGCTGCTCCCGCCACACTCACAACAACTTCATGCAGACATAAATAAAGCAGCTGTATTCGCCATACAGGAAACACACATTTAAAACGGTTTTGCCTGCCGTTTTTGTGTACACAAGCATTCATCAATGGTTCGGAAAGTGGCGCTGTACCTTAATAATATAAAGGCTTGTATTTGCGTGCATTTCCTGTTCGGAAAGTGGCGCTGTACTGAGAGTGGAGGGTGTCCTGAGATTAGCGCCTGCAGGCAGGCTCCATGGAGCTGTCAGCTCCGGACTGCGCAAAATACGTACATGAATCGCTACGTCATGAACGCAAGACATCTACCCTCGTGGGGGCGCGCTCATGTGATTGGCTTAGAATTGAGGAGACATCTGATTGGCTATAGATAGAAATAATTACAAGTACGAATCGGCTGACCGTCAGGGGAGTCTCAAAAAACCCACACATGAATGCACAGCGATCCGTGCACAGAAAGCTGTTTGCAGGTGCAGGGGATTTAAACGGAAAACAAATGTGAGGATCAAAAATACACATGTAAAACTTTTTTCTGTATTTGGATTTTATTTACATGTATATGAAACGGAATACATTTGTGTGTGCATTGAAAAACACAAGTGTGGATCCGGAAATACAAGTGTGGATCCTTTTGCGGATCATGAAATAAAAGTGTGAATCCTTCTGTGCGCATGTGTGTATTATGAGACTGTTCTGAGCCCATAATTTTCCTTTATGTATTTCTTTGTTTGTGTCTGCTCTTCCTCTTTCTTTTTCCACTTTACATTTTTGTTTGATTTCTGTCTTGCAACCAAAGCAGCATTTCAATGTTCAACTTGTCCTCATCCAACGGATCCTAAGATATGTTAGTGCAGAACCTATTTTGTCAACAAAACTTCTTGGTTAGGTCTAGAAGAAGTTTGTTGTTTGGGTTCAAATAAGTACTTTTGGTAAGTAATTTACGTATGATACAGTTAAATATCATTTATGTAACAAAAGTACATACAACTAGTAAACACTTACTTTAGGTTTCACAGGAGACATAGTAAATAATGGTCTTTAAGTTGAAAGTCCTGTTCTTGTTTGATCTGTCCTTCCACCCCAGCCTCCTGTGTTTTGCTCTTTATGGCATCTAAATGTCATGAATCACGATTACATTGTATAGGATATGTAGTGCATTGCTTTTTAAGGAATAAGTATGAAAAGTGAATGAGAACTACCTGAATTGTTTCTGCTACTTCACCATAGAGCCCCGAAAGAACACAACATGTTTTTTGTTCTCCCCATCTAAACTCAGCTCCTGATCCCCTTCTCTTGGAGCTATGTATAGACGAGTTGACCTCACACACGCACACACACACACACCACACACACACACGCACGCACGCACGCACGCACGCACGCACGCACGCACGCACGCACGCACGCACGCACACACACACACACACACACACACACACACACAGTGCATTTAGATTAGCATGTGGTTACAGCTGGTAGAGTTAGCTCCATTGTTGCAATGATGCTAATGATCCACTTACAATGGTATTTGTTTTATGTTGGGTCAGTGTGTAACACCCACAGAGCTCTCGTATCACATAGGGACAGAGAAAAGTTCTTGGTTGTCTCAATGGAATTTCATGCCGCTAATTTTATAGACATGGCATCTAGGCCTGGATATTTCCGCATCTGTTGAGCAAATGTTTATAATGCAACACTTGTAATGTTGGCAGGTGTTACTTCACTGGAACGTCACACTTGTTTAACTGCTATTGTTGGTGCGCTGTAACTACATGCTGTTTGACTCTTTTGTTCCTCCCTTGGTTATGAAGAATCTGCCCGGCATTGCATCTGCTCTCTGGGATTCCTCGTTGAGGTGTAGCAACAATGTCGTTTGCATCTGTGGATTTATGTCAGCTATTCGTCTCTAGTAGGTCTAGCTGAGTTTATCATGCATTTTAAATTGGAAGCATGGAGTCTTTAACAGAGAACGTTTGTCCCTGAAGGAGGGACATCACTTCTTAGCTGCAGTGAACACCGAAAGAGTGGCGTATGTTGCCCATGGATGTATAATATGTTGCCTCCTTAAAGGGTTTCTCAACAACATCCTGATTCATATACACGTTTAGAGGAAAGGATGTAGTATTAAAACTGAAGAAGTCTGATTTGGTCTATGAGTCAAACAAACACAGGAATTTCTTCCAGATGATCCGCACTTGTGTCCAGTTTGAAATGAACAGTTTAACCTAAATGTAACCGTTTCACATGGTTTACCATATGTTAAAACATTATCCATTTGAACTTTTCACCACATTAGAGACCCACAAAGCTTCTGTGCCAAAAAACTATGCATACGGCTTTTTCTACTCCATTACAGTAAGCCCTGAGGCTTCTGCTGCAAATTATGACCATTAAAAATCAATTGACATTGTCAAAAGCCATGTTCCAGTGCCTATCCCAAAATTATGGTTACTTGAGGGTAGAACATGGGATGACACAATGGCAAATACTCTGTCGCCCAGCCAACTTATCGTTCATCCAATGACAGCCACACATTTGCTGTCTCCGCTTCAGAAAGAGGTAGCAACTAAAATTGAACACAGTAACAGTTATGTGCACTCGCATTACAGGGACACAAGCTTGAGGCTGGAAAACTCAACTTCCGCACCAGAACACATCTTGAGATGTTGAAGTTACTATCCGAAGCCAATATTTACCTCATAGATTCCCTTCCAACAATAACACTCTGTTTCCAGCACTGTTAATAGGTCCAGTTTTCAAAGTCAATATGGTATCATTAACTTCAATGAAGCATGGTGTCCTAACACTGAAACACTTGTATTTTCCTTTTATTCTGGGTGTTTTGTTCAAGTTTGCCTTCAGATATGAGTAATTGCTACATTAATATTAGTATAATAAGCCCTAGCAGTTGGAACACCTAATTGTAAATACATGATAAACCTACTCTGGGTTGGAAAAAAGAGTCCAGTCTGACCGAATATTTCTAATTTGTACCAGAAGTAGAAGGGAATTGAGATTGTTGGCAGCTGCCGTTGTGCAGCTACGCTCAGGTTAGTGTAGCTGCTGAGTAGATAATAACAGTTCTCCTGGAAAAAACGTTGCATATCGTCTTGAACATTCATGCACTATAGAAGAAGCATGTTTATATAATGAACATTTCATGTGTTTTTTTGCAGGACTGTTGTAATCCAGCATGATCCTGAAGTTGTGTTTCGGTGGTGGTGGTGTGTGACGTTGTTGTACATTATACATATTAAGCATTATATAACATGTGGTTAAGTTAATCATCTTATGAGACCAACATTCTTTGGTTTTATTTACATCATGTACCAGTTCATCTACATTTACTCAAAATACACTCAATGACCTTATCACATGTTTCTCGAAGAACTCACATAAATACTACAGTTGAAATACTGTAAGTCATAAGTACAGAAATTAGTTTTGGCATGTGAGCATTCCTGCATGTTAATCACATGACAAAAAATAATGACTTTGAACTCTGATCATTGGAATAAACCCAACCCAATAGTTTGGTTTTAACAATAGGGGTATAGCATATACATCTAAATGTAGTCAACACTGTGATGTTAATATACAAATTATATATTTTTTCTCTAGCTTACATCAAGAGAGTTACAGCCTGACATACCCCTCTTTTTTTACCAGAACACTTTAGGACACTAAGAAAGATATAGTAATTTCTATCACAACCAAATACTCTTGACCTGCCCAACATAATTAATTACTAACTCATTATAATATAGGCCTGCTGTAGGCTACAACGTGAAGTTTCCCTAATGTATAATAATATAAATATCAGATTTCAACCTTTATCTTTTGTCTAGAATACCGTAATTGAAAAGGACCACAGGGGGAGACTCCAACGTGGGAGACGCCAGCATGATTGTGGTCTAAAGATCATTTTGGTTCATTGGCTTGCAATAAAAATAAAAATTCACTAAGACGCTATTAGGAAACTGAGCCCTCATCTGTTTCAAAAGCACAGAGGCTTTAGCTGAGACAAAAGCCTTTGTCAGGATCACAGTGCTCACTCTGCAGTCTGTAGAGACATCAGACTGGTTTATGACAGACAGGTCAGCAGGGGGCGGGCAGTGGGCTGAAAACATACTACACACACACTCACACACACACACACACGCACGCACGCACGCACGCACGCACGCACGCACGCACGCACACACACACACACACACACACACACACACACACACACACACACACATGCATACTGCATTAAACCCCCTAAAGTGAGACCCTTGACCTCTCTGTATGTGGACCCTACCCTGGTAAGAGTGTATTTGATTGTGTGTGTGTGTGTGTGTGTGTGTGTGTGTGTGTGTGTGTGTGTGTGTGTGTGTGTGTGTTGGGGTTGCCAGGAACAGCGGCACACCTGCCATTGGAATGACGACTAAAGGAGTTGGGCAAGTGGGGATGGACAAACACCATTATAAGCATGATTGTGACACGAGTGAAGCACTGTACATCAATCACACCTCTAAAATCTCAGGCGCTGGCTGTGTGTTTCTCTTTGGTTGGATTTCTCATATTGGCATGCTACAGTAAATGTCAAATATATCCAAATACATAACACCAACAGTAAGAGAGATAATATAAAGAGAGGAATGTTAGCTTTAATCTTTTTTGGCGAACGATAATTAATGTTATCATAAGATGTGTTAGAAATAAAAGTTTCTGTCTTCCATATATTCTTTTACGTTAACTTCGAAATAGGTAACATGATGTAGCATAAGTTATACGTAAGCTAAAATGTGAGTAATGTATATAATGCTCTCTCCCCTATAAGAGTGGGGCTTAAAATGTAAACATTCTCATGTTCTGAAATTTGCTCTTTGCTCACTGCGAGGTTGGGCACAGGGCCTTTCGGTGAAAAACAGCCAGTTAGCTCGGCTAGCTTGCGGCGCTACATACAGCTCAGGGTTTCCGTTAGCCGGTAATTACCGGTTTTTAGCTGGTGAAATGTATTAAAAACCGGTCAATTCAAAACCTGCCGGTCAAAATGTCCGGTAATAATTAGGGATTCTCCGATCGATTGGCCGCCGGTCATTATCGACCGATATTCACTCTTAATAGTTTGATCGGTGCTCTCTATAAAGGCCGATCAAGATAGCTGGATCTGATCGATATGGACATAAACGCGAGTGAAGTATAACGGCGCGTCAACACGGCGGCGTGCGTTGAAGCTTCAACGCTTCTGCCCATTCACTTCGCTTTGCTCGTGTTGCTCGTTGAGCAATGTTCAACTTTTGAAGCTTCGACGGAAGCGTCAGCGAATCGACGGAAGCGTCAGCCAATCAAATCATTATGCCAGTACAAGTTCTAGCCAATCAAACCGCGTGCTTGTGTGTCCGGGGCGGGAGATTCATGTGATTGGTTGATGGTCGAGTTTCAGACAAGCTCACAGGCAAGCTTCAACGCACACCGCTGTGTGGACGCTGCGTAACCGGACGCGAGAGAGAGATCAGATCCGCTGCTGCTGAGTCTGACTGAGACATGCAGCTCTGCATGATCACCTGAAGCCCCGCCCACTGATTAGCGAGCTGCATGAGATACTAGAGGCTTCTCAATACTCTAATTTCCCCTCCTTGACTCCTATCCTGGACTCCTATCCTGGACACCTATCCTCGAGACTTAGTCCCGCCCCCAAGATCCGCAACCCGACCCGAACCCGCATATATATGAGCAGTGAAAACGTGCAATTATTAACACACGCAGTTGCATATTTGTCTCAAACAGCGTGGGATGTTGGTTATTTCCTCCATCTAGGATGACACCAAAAGCCTCCCAGACGTTGGATTTCGCTCTTGAGGAAGTGTTATTGAAAATGCTGTATTCTCCGCTAGAGAGCTTCACCTCAGCCATTTCGAATGTGGCGCGCTCAGCAGCAGATTGATGCGCTGCAGAGGTTATGATTATGCACGGTCCCGCGGGGGAGAGGTCTGAGGATTTTAAACATTGAACTAATTTATTATTATTTTAATATATTTATTATGCAATACCCGCGACCCGACCCGCATCATCTTTGTTTTACCCAGAACCGAACCCGGAAAAAAGCGTTTGAAAAAATACCACCCGCGAATCACCTTTTTACCCGACCCGATGCAGGACTCTGCCGAGGAGTCGAGGAGTCGAGGAGTCGAGGAGTCGAGGAGTCGAGGAGTCGAGGAGTCGAGGAGTCGAGGAGTCGAGGAGTCGAGGAGTCGAGGAGTCGAGGAGGGGAAATTAGAGTATTGAGAAGCCTCTCCTGACGGGCTGTCAGGAGAGAGAGGGAGGGAGAGAGGAAAAAGAGAGGCTCCGGTTTCTCCCGTGTTATTATCCCAAGTTAATGTAAACTTTTGAATAATGTACTTTATCTACTATTAGTTTTTTTGATTGTAATAATTATGTTGTTTGTTGTTTGTGGAAGCACATCATTTATTGAAAAATGAATCTGAACTTTTCGATCTGTTACGATTATAAACTGAAGCAATATAAAAATGAGCCCCATTAGCTGAGTTTTAAACATCAGCATATCCGGTCATAGTCCGGTAATTACCTGCTAACGGAAACTCTGCTACACAATTCTTGTTGACCGGTAATTTTAAAATGTGTCCGGTAAAATAAATTTAATTTCCGGACACTTGACCGGCAAGAAAAAATCCTAGCGGAAACCCTGATTACAGCTGTCATCTGATGGTTGTGTGTCGAAAGGTCGGTGGTAAATGAGATCAAAGTTTAAATAATTTCGAACATCACACTTCCACTTAGTCAAGCGGCAACACTCTCCATAGAAACACAATGGTAACATCAGCGCAGAGCCACTTTACCGCTTGTCATGTAGCTTCGGTGTAAGGTTTGGCAGTATCCATCCATGGTGCTGAAGTAGCGTTATTTTTGTGCCTCTATCCTGAGCACATGTGTACATTTCCTATGCTCAAAAGATTTCATTGCGTGCACAAACATAACGCCTAAATCTGTCTGCAACTATATATGCACATATATTACGTTAAAATGGGGTGGGGCCTGGTGGTCGGGGGGTGGGCCTGGTAAATGAAATGCCTGCCTACAGATGTATGTCTGCCGCCGCGTCTGAGTAGGGCAAGGACAAAGATGATTTTATCTACCTCAGTAGAATCTGTTAAAGTTCTACTTATTATTCTCAGAAAAGTGCCAAGCACACCAGAAGATAGAGCATTATGCCGCACAAGTTGTTTAACAAGTTGAATGGATGCTTTGATACATTTTTCCATCATGAAAACTTTTCATCAAAGGAATACATTGTAGTTTTTTTAGACTAACCATTCCACGTGTTCTTTTTTAAATCAGAAAGCAAAGACTTTTGCCTGAAAATATCCCTTTAGCAACCATTCTAAGCAGGGCCGCCCCTCCCTACAGGCCAATCACGCAGGCTGCATGGGGCCCCGCCTTGCGCAGGGGGCCCGCCCAGAGGGCCTCAGCTGCTGTGCGCAGTTCTCCGCTCAGTTCTCTGCGCACCCCCCGTGAGAGTGAGAGGTGACAAGGGGAGCACATCTGTAACCCGACACTGTTGCAATGAATCGACATCTGACCAATCATGGCTTTGATACGACCACTTGTGCAGATGAAGAGATGTCGGTTTCAGTCCGGCGCAAGCAAGAGGGAATAAAAACAAAACATGAAGAAACTAGAGCATCACTCAAAGGTGGGTTATTGTATGAGTCAAATGTACAACTTGCGAATGTTGTATAAGTCAAATTGCCAATTGCCATATTAAAACATCAGCTGCAATTCACGACATGAAGAAGGCAGTCTCTGCATAGCATATAGGCTAATGGAGATGCAATTATTTCAAGCATTCTTTATTTAACATTCATTCAAGTATGTGATGCCTTTTATCTGCTAATGTACAGGAGTAAGAGTGATAAACTGGTTGTCTAGTTGGCTTACATAACAGTTAAAGTTTACATCTTAAAAAACATGGAGCATTTTTTCCCCTTTTATTAATTTTTATGTCAATTTGCACATTTCATGGTGATGCTCAGCCTCTCCCCTTAACTCCTAACAGTCATCATCATGTCAACCACAACACAGAGAAATACTGATAGAAATGTGTGTGTAGTTGTTGACACATTGCTGACAGAGGGAACTAGAATACAGATTTAAGAAATATCAGTTTTTGAGCATGTCATAAGCATGTTTTGTCTTGACTATATTACAACTATATTATAATAAAATAATATAGTATTTATATTATTCAATTGATTATGATTATTATTATTAGTAGAAGTAGTTTATTTGCATTAATTATATTTTAATCTTTTTGAGGCTAGTATTTGGCAGGAAATGCAGACGTATTCACCTGTAAACGCATACTGAACGACATACATGCACATTTACCATTTACCTCACTGTATACAAAAGTAACTGTTGATAATAATAATAAACAGGAATTATATTTGCAAAGTAGCCTACTTTGTTTCCAAAACAATTGTTTTCACTCCTGTCGGTTGGGGGGGGGGCCTCATCTCACAATGTCGCTTGGGGCCCCAAGTTGGCCAGGGGCGGCCCTGATTCTAAGAGGTAAAAAGTTAAGCTCAACTTTATCAACACACACCACAACACAGACTAACACCCCTTGCTGTTAATTACCAACCAAATATGTGCAATATGTGCTATATGTGCAATATATATATATGCCGTTAATAACTGTGCAATATATACCTGGCTGCTAAATCCTAAGAACTGTTACAGGATGTGTATTTTGTAAATTGTGTAACTTTTAATTTGTATTATATTTTGTATTATATTATAACTTTTTTGTTTTGACTTTAATACTTTTTAATGCATGTAACATTATGTAACATAATGTAACATTAAGCTGTCTGTGGCTCTTTTTCTGCTGTAACAACGTATATTTCCCCTCTGTGGGACTAATAAAGGTATTCTGACCTGATCTGATTCTGATCTTTCGCCTGGCACTTAAATGGATCAACTCTGAAATTCTACTTGAAAAGGGACACTATATCACTTTTACACTTTTTAAACTTTATAAAACTGTAACTTTTTCCTTACTTTCTGTGCTTTTCATACATTGGTGTGTTCAACGGCTTGCTGTCATGAATAGGTGACCCATTCTTCAACTTGCAGAGGATGATGTCATAAATGTCTGCCAATTACCCTCTTACTGTATTTTCAATAGCTTATCAGCCTACATGCTGTCCACACCAGCATACAGTCTTTTTCCTGTGTCTAGAAATCTTTCTCTCTCTCGGCTTGTGTTTTGCAGTGATCTTTATCCAAACTGCTGTCTTATCAAAATACATCAATATACTGCAACCCTGTTGTTAAGTCTTCTGAGTAAAGTCATGAGTCAGAGCAAGATCCAAGTCAAGCCTTGACTCAAGTCACGTCTCAGATCAGTTACATCCAAGTGTTTGGCTTGATTTTTGTGATTTGAGGCTACCCACTGCAACCACAGTGATCCACAGAAGTGCATCCCATGTCACGATGTGCAATATATGTCCAATAAAATGTGTTTGCAATCTTTATCAGACTGTGCTTCTGGGGGATGTCAGATTTACTTAATACCAAATCTGTCATTTGGTGGCAAATATTTTCTAGTCCAGTGCCATTAAACCATTTCTGAAAAAGAAATGGTTTAAGTTCATTTTAACATTTTATTGTTTTCTCCTCAGGCAAGCATCAGAACAATTTCACAAGTTTCTGTCTAAAGTCTGTCTCTCAGTTTCTCAAAGTGAGATCTAAGATGACTTTTTTGGATTGACAACCGAAGATAACACAACGTTCTCTCACAATTGTCAATTTTGAACAGGGACGGACCTAAAATAAACAGTAAATACATGTCCTAACACAAGTCCAAGTCACAAGTCTGTAGAGTGCTGTTTTAAGGTTTTCTAGTCTCAATCGACGTTAATAAAAGTCACTGATCATGCTGATGAAGAGTAACAGAAAAGTTTCGTACAGGTCCCAATGCAAATGAATACAGTGGCACACACACACACATTGAGAACACAGCATGTGCCTGCCCCTTTCCACTCCCCTCCTTTCACCTCCTCTGTGCAACCCCTCCCTCCCTCTCTTGCTCTCTCCCCTCTTGAATTAAGTCCATTATTCCTGCCTGCTCTCCCTCTGAGCACTTCTACTCCGCTCAGTTCCTGTGAAAACTCTTTGAATGTGTGTGTGTGAACTCCTCGCGTGTGTGTGTTAAGAAGAGTTTTATGTGTGTGCATAGGGGTTGTGTGTTTTTCTAAGTGGAGCCGGAGTGCAGCCGTTCATCAGTGGAGCTGACTGCAGACAGGGGAATACTCAGATCTCACTGCGCCGCTTTTTAACTCACACACCGGCTGCTTTTTGGACTCTTTTTAAGACTGCCCTGGACTATTTGCACCAAAGTGGGACTTTGCCGCTGCTCTCTTTCTGCCCTCCAGGCACCATTCCCATCATTCCCATCACTGGAATAACTGAAGGTTTTTTTCCACTGCTTTTTGAAAATCATTTAAAGCACGTTTTGGATTATTTCTAGAAATTCTATCTGCTTTAAACTTTTTGGATTCAACTTTTGAGATTCAGCTCCTCTTTTCTGTGCATTCTCATTGAATTTAAACTCAAGCCTCAGAATGGGTGCTTTGCAAGCATAACAAGAACTCAGTGAATGCATTTAGGTGTGAATGAAATGCACTCTGTATTGTGAGTGAATAATTAAGAGGCTCATAGGGATATGTGAGTTTTATTTGTATTGCAACAGAAAGGCTATGAGAGGTAAAACAGGAAAAAGCTGTTCAGTAACTATGGAGATGGTCAGTGCTGTCGGAGGCATGTTGGGCTCAGGTGGACGCTGATCCCAACTTGGAATGTTCTGAACTCCTGTGAAATTTAGTTCCCCTGGAAACGGATGGACAGGTGAGTTCATTTTGACTGTGGTCGCATGCTTAAATCGCTAACAAGTTATATTTAAGATGATGATGTGGCACAAGAAAGAATTTGGGGTTTTGGGGATCAACTTTAAATTACACAATTTTGTCAATATGTACCTTAAAACATTACATCTAAAATAACTTCTGTTCCAAAGAGGAGATCTTGATTAAAAAAACATCTTGTTCATGTTTTGCTCAGCCTCCTACTGTATGCTTGTGCAGTAGTGCCTGAGCCTTTTTAGAAAGTCAAGTATCTTTTAACAAATCACAATGATCACATGTGGGCTTCTTCATAAATCGGCTCCGTTTCATAGAGAGTAGAGTGAGTTGTCCTCCCTAGGAGAGCTGTTTGGAGCAGCTCCAGTCAGCAGACCAGAGGCAGCTCTGTAAGGTCCTGACTTACTGCTCTTCCACTGCCAAATGGACGGCTACCAGCTACCAGCAGGCTGCCTTCGCCTTAGCGTCTACTTAATAATGTCTTCATTTGTTCAGAACTTGTTATAACAGATGACAGGTTTAATCCTGTGAGGAAGGATAGTAGTTCTCCAAAGACATTTTAAAAATAAATATTCCTTTTATTATATCAATAATCCGGAATAAGCAGGTGAGATGTGGCAGGGTGCACAGGGTTGCATTTTGGACATCAGTCAATCAGGTTTAGTTGACTCCGCTTTTTCCCATTCACACTTTGACGAGTAAGAACAATTTAGCCAAACTGAACAAACACTAGCCACGGGTTCACAGGCTGGGAAACTTTCCATTAATGATGTTGGGCCAGATGGCTCGGTACCAGCGACCAGCAGAGTGCCGTAGCCTCCCCGGCTCCTTCATTCACTCCTTTTCTTTCAGAACAACTCAGCCTCTAGCCCCGGATTGCCTCGCTTTCTCACTTTGTTATTTCAGCTTAAATCCCATAAAGACTCGTAGTCACTTTTGGCTTGTAGCTGCTTCACTTGTGTGTGTGTGTGTGTGTGTGTGTGTGTGTGTGTGTGTGTGTGTGTGTGTGTGTGTGTGTGTGTGTGTGTGTGTGTGTGTGTGTGTGTGTGTGTGAAACTGCCATTTAACCTGGAGCCAGCTTTGTCCCAAGGCCCTCCACTGAAACAATACTGTACGTCTAAGCCACAATACACATCACACTGTTTCTGAAGTGTTTCTGTAATGAGCTTTTTACTTTTTGTGTGCCTGCAAATCATTGTTAAGCCTTCTCTTAAGCTCCCTTTCACCTTCACTCTTAGCCCTGACTTCCAAAATGAATAACATTTATGGACCACTTAAAAACACTCACAACAGTATCCTGCGCTTTTCAAGGGAAATGAGACAATTGTCAGTTCTGCAAAACCAAAATGCCGTAGCTGCAGTCATTTTGATAGTCCTCCTTTTTGCATGCTCGCTGCACTTCGCATCTGCTCCCTCTAGAGATTGTTTGTGAAAGTCTGCAGCATGTTGACATGCAGCTATGCATCACCTGCTTTTCCTCTCTTGCATCTCTCTGTAGATTTAAGGCTTTGTACTTTTGTGTATGTTTTTCTGGGAATGAAGCAATCACACCCGCAAGATGAGCACATCATTTTATCTGAGCTGAATCAAAACACCACAAAGCTTGACATGGTACCACTGCGGAGGAATTCCTCAGCCAAAGTGGGAATATTGTGAGTTATGGATCCAACTTTGTACATGCTTGGTGCTCTTGTGCTACAGTACTTGTGAATACACTTCAGTCCCTGAATGCTTTTCCAAAACCATCACAATTAGATGCTGAACAACCACCTTTTTTTAGTTGTTATTTCCAACCTCAACTCTTAAAACCAATTCCTAACAGTAAGATAAACGGCTAACCCTGGTGGTTCCAATAAAAATGGTCTGCAGATGGGCTAGGGAATGTGATGAGTATAAAGAATGCACACACACACCAATACGCCTCTGTGTTCTGATATCCTTTATATTATGAGCAATTTTTATGATAGGCAGTAAAATGCCAGAATGAAAACAGTTGGTAGCGTGAAACCTGTGCATGCAATTCCAATGTGTCAGATTTGTTGTGTCAGCATTGAAATAAAACAGTTCTTTGACATTTTCATAGTTTAACTTTTTGTTATAAAGCAACCAGAATTAAAACCAGGCATTAAGACCATTTATAGCAGGGGTGGGGAACCTCCGGCCCCCGGGCCGTATACGAGCCCGTTTGATACGGCCCTCAAGGTCATTTATAAACACACGCAAAAAAGTAAAGAACTCTAGACTGCAAAATAATTAAACAAGAGAGTGCCTGTTTTTCCTGGCCAAGGACAGGGTCCTTGAACACAACATGAGCCTAACGTGTCATCGCGTGGTATATGTCTCGTCTGACAGGGGTGCAGTTCTTCCGGAGAGCACCAGAACGCCATTCCGGGGGTGTTTCTCAATCGCGAGTAAAGCTGCTCCAGAGCCACTATTTCAAGCATACTACGACATCGAGTGCCGCCGAAGTACTGTTCCAATGTCCAGCATACTTGGAAATCTACCGAACCCGGTGTACTTCGTTTGGAGAAATGTCGAGCCTGCACATGTGTAGACTCTGCGGTCTTAAAATCCCCACAATCCTTTGCGCACGGACCAATTTCCCCAAATCTGTGGCGGAAAATGTAAGGCGGGGCCTCTCATATGAAGCACACCTGCACACTTGCTAGCCTGTTCCACTCTTTGTTTTCCGAATGCCAAGAAGTATTCTTGCCTCCTTCTGAAGTAAGACGCTCGGAAGACATGTGCTACCAAGCAAGCGTACTCGACATTGAGAAACACCCCAGGACTTCAAAAATTGCAGTAGGCCTACCCATAAGGAGCCGTACACATGCCGCAGTTTCTGCGTGTCTGTGTCTTTAGTTGAAAGCCAAGAGGCGATCTGTTCATCTGTCATACTGATCATACAGTCAATAACTGTGTTGTTATTAGCATCTGGTTAGCTAGCTTTGCTAACGAATATAAGAAGCTTTTTCTACAACCAGTGAGGTAAAGGCACATCTTTATATGATCATTATAGTTATAAAAAAATAAGAGGATAAAGTAAACAGGTATAAAATACTATATGACAGTAAAAATAAGTTGTTATTAATAAGCAAGAATACAATTTGAAAGGGGAGTGATTTGTAAAATATCCATAAAGAAAAATAAAATCTGCTTACAGTTCTGTTTCATATGGATTTTGAGAGATGTATCCATAGATCTCCTAATGTTGCTCTCAAACTGCACCAGATTGATGGTTTTAACTTCAACATTTAAAGAAAAATCTATAACCCCCCTAGAGGAGGTTAGGTCCACCCCCTACTTAAATCATGTTCAAATGGTTAGGATACTAAATACATTTGCACACATCTTGTGTCCATATCTTTCTGTTTGCGTGGTCATGCCACAACCTTGCACATGCATGCATACGTGAGTCATGGCAAGATATCTGGATTAAGAGGTTGCTTTTTCTTTGCACAGCATGAAAGAAAGGCGAAATTAATGGGCTGTGATTTTAGAGGTCAATATACGGCCCTCGAGGATGTTGTACAAATTGAAATGGCCCTTGAGAGGAAAAAGGTTCCCCACCCCTGATTTATAGGATATGTTTAAACATTCTGCAGATGCAGAGTCGAATCCAGGAGCCCCTATCTCCTCATGTAGCGTCCAATCCATCCTGGTTAGCTGGAGGACCAATTGGGAGAGGAACGTCATTAGCTGGTATGCTAATAAACAAAATGATTAACCCTCCAGTCTATGGTGAAGTCAAAGCTATCTAATATCTAATAGCTATCTATCAAGCTATCTAACACCCACCAGAGGTGGTTGTTAGCTTAAAATAGTTCCAGTCTATTGACAGTTAAGCTAGCCAGCTTACTTACATGAAGAGTTGAGGTCCGAAGCAAGAACAGGTCTTCGAATGGTGCTTGTAGCACAAGCTTATGAGGTGGATTCTCTGATGCGGCCGCCATGATCACCAGCCTATCAGGATTGGACTATTTAGATTGATGCTTCCGAGGTTTACGCACAGAGGCGCATCCCATAGTTTGGCATCGAAACGAATGCTGTGGTGAGAACTTAGAATACGTACGTAATAATAAGACGTCTATAGTTAACTTTACATAGAACACGCACAGCATTCTTCTGGGGGAAGTCCGGTTTTTGTTTATACTACGTCACCTGTCTTCACCTTTTCACATGGGTTGTACTTTTTAGGTTTTTTCTTTGTCTCATAGTTTCACCCATAACGTAGAAGATAAAGAGGTATCAGATCATAAGGGCCAATTACTTTTCCTGAGGTGAATTGAATTTTGTATTCCTGCATTTCTCAAAACTGTGCTTAATCTCCCTCCCTCTCTCCCCCATATCACACTCGCTGGTGCAAAAAGCCACCAGTAACCTGCTGTCTCAGTCATTTTGCTCCGTTAAGCTGCGAACCCTCCCTCCTCCTCACCCGCTCCACCTCATTCTTCCTCTTCTTCCCTCCATCCATCCCTCTTTGCTTTAATTTCTCCGTCGCAGGGAGGCTTAGACTTGTTGGTCACAGGCCAGGGAAACTCTTTTCTCCCTGCAGGCGAAACAATTGGCTCCTTTCTCTCCATCAACTCTCGCCTCGCTTATTTTCTCCTCCCTCCCTCCCTCCCTCCCTCCTCCGTATTCTCTTTTTCCATGGGACAGGGCTTTCCTTTCTCCTTACTGTCTCAACCTCTTGCTCTCCTCCTTTCCTCTTTCCTTCACTCTCCTTTTACTACTCCATACATACTTTGTCTCCCAACTTCTTCCCACTTTTCTCTCTCCATCTTTTTCTCACCTTTGTCTTCCCTTCTTCTCTTCTGTACTGTCTCACCTCCCCCCATGCACCCTAATACTCCTACTTGTCTTTTTCTCTCTCTATCTCAATTTACCTTTCCTCCTTTTCCTCCCCAGTGCCCTTCATATGTCCTCCTCCCCCTCCAATCATGCATCATTTCTATCTGTCTCTCTCTCTTTTATAGTCAATCATGGTTTTCTCATCTCCTTTCTGTTTGTCCCTTTCTATCAGAACCTCTGTGTCTCTCCCATCTCCTCCTCTCTAACCTGCGGTAGTGGAGGGCTACAGGTTAAACTGCTGCTATCCATTCATTCATTATAGTGCTCTACTGTAGGATTGCACTCTAACCTCCCTTTCAAAAGCACGTCTTACCCTGGAGGCGCGCTGCTTTGTCTTCTTGTGTCTATTTAGGCTGGTTTTTGACAGGATGGCTTGCCTCCCCCACCTCCACCCCCCTCTTAAGAATCTCTCTCTGTCTTTCTCTTTATTTTTAATCCACTCCCTCTTGGCAAGCCGCTCCTCCATGTCTATTGAAGCTGCACTGAATGCAAGTGTCAGCGGGCCCAATGGCTTTTTTTATTAAGATGCATTATGGAGCATGCAAGGAGTTTGTGTATTCGTGAGTGTGTGTGTATTCAGGGGTAAGTGCCGAGTTACTAGATGAGTATATACGCACATTTGCCAATAAATGTGCGTGTGTGCTTGCTCAGGGCTCTGGGATGGGACGAGGATGTACAATAAGGAACAATAAAACTCTCCTCAAATCATGATGGAAGACATAGAAACACACGCTGAGACGCACACACAGCTCGGGGAGACTCAGAGGAACAATGGGACCGGCCATTCCTTTAATAGCAGCCGACAGGGGATTCACTTCTGCACCCTGTCACTCCCAGGGACAGTGACAGGGGGCAGTGTGTGTGTGTGTGTGTGTGTGTGTGTGTGTGTGTGTGTGTGTGTGTGACTGACAAGTGCGCTGACGTCCTACTCCTTGAAATACTGCATTGTCTTTGCAGCCAAGAACAGAATGATGGACACACACATGAACAACCTTAAGGCGTTTTATTCTGCTTCACACACACACACACACACACACACACACACACACACACACACACACACACACACACACACACACACACACACACACACACACACATTTGTTAATGGATTTCACACCAACAATCACAAATTAGCCAACTTACTTAGCAGTTTAGAACTATAAAAGTAACCTTTTTAGTGCAATTCTGATTTAGGGAGTTCTTGCAGATGATAGGTATTGTGCTGTTCGAAGATTGTATGTCCACTTTGTCCATTCACATGTGTATGTGGGGGGGGGGGGGGGGGGGTGGTGTTAACATACTGCAGGGTATGTGGGAGTTTATGTCCCTGTTCAGCTTGGTCCTGTTGTGTTGTGGCCTGGGAGCCGTGAGCTTATGAGAGCTCTCCTGTCTCCACGCCTCAATAGCTCCATTATTCATAAAACACTGTGCCAACAGCCTCGACGGCTCTGTCTGCATTTGTGTGTACATGGTCATCTTGCATATTTTAGTATTCACATGTTTGTTTGAAAGCGATAGATGAATGACTGTAACAATCTAAATCATGTTACATTCAATTTCACTTGTTAGACGCTTTTATCCAAAGCGACTTACATACTCAGTGCTGTAGACAATCCCCAAAGGAGCAATTTGGGGTGAAATGTCTTGCCCAGGGACACAACGACATGCTGACTGCAGTGGGGTTTGAACCTGTGCTCCCTTGATCCGAACACCAACGCTCTATCCACTGCGCCACACGCCTCCTCCATCAAATCAAGGCACATACTGATCAAAACCAAGATAATCTCCAAAGAAAGCCAGTTAAAATAATACAAAGCTGAACACTAAAAACATTTATTATATTTACTCAACTAATAACTTAGCTCTAATCTTGGCTTCAGACTTGTAAAAAAGTTATAAAATCCTAAATCCGCTTTGAGCTGGCTGGTAGGAAGTATCCTAGAGGCTGTACACATTACCAGAGTTAAAAATAATAGCAGTGTCGTGTTGGCTGGTTATTTCACCAGAAGTCCAAATGCAATGTATGGGTCTCGCCATATATGACTGCAAGATGTGGATATGTTCTTGGGGTAGCAGATGTGCCAATTGTCTCCATATTGTCTTCCTTAAACATTTTGAAGTTTCTTATATATAGACTATAAGCCAAATAAAAATGATATAACTGTAATTGCAGCAGACAGTCCTTGACACACATCCAGTTTGAATAACAGTGATAAAGGTAATTGTTTGTGAACGCAAAACGCAGACTGTCTGTCTGTTACTGGCTGAGTGCCAACTGTGAGGTGTAATATAATAAAGGAGACTGTTTCTCCTGAAAGGCTTTATTGTTACGACCGACCACAGAGTCCAAAGTACTGAAAGAGAGGCGTGTGTGTGTGAGTGTGTGTCTGTGCCGTGCATGCACTCTTTTTACTACACAACATTCATATATATATAGGCTTACAAACCAGTGACCTCATTCCTGCCCCTACTGTGGTAAAGTTGTGTTTACAATAACATGCTCACAACCCAGGCACACAGTTATTGGGGATTTTTCCGAAACAATAACAGATCTGTCACTTTACATTCAACTCCAGTTCTTGAGCTTTATAGAGTTTCCTTTTTATACACCCTGTCCATACACAGAAGCTGTGTGCAAACACTATAAAAAGCAAAATAATTTAAGATTTGGATAACTTGAAATGTCATTTTTATATTATTGTGTAATTCAATATTTACACCAAGTCTCATTAAAAAAGCAACCTTTTTTTGCTTTTGCTGGACTAGCTCACAAGTGACTTTCTGTTGTGCACCAATGCTCTCGTACGTCCATTCATACATCCATCCATGTCACTGTCGGTTCATTAGCAATGAAGAGATCTCATCTGGTGACTCCGTCTGCCCCTGTGGAGGCAGAGAGAGAGACAGAGAGGGATGCCACTTTGAGTTGGCAGTCCCACAGACATGGTGAGATTATGCTTAGCTTGGCTGTCGGCATCGCATATCTCTATCACACACACACACACACACACACACACACACACACACACACACACACACACACACACACACACACACACACACACACACACACACACACACACACACACCACACACACACACACACACACACACACACACACACACACACACACACACACACACACACACACACACACACACACACACACACACACACACACACACACACACACACACACACACACCACCATCATCATCATGGTCAGTGTGTGTGTTTTGGAGCTGTCCCCGAGTATGTGAAGAGATTATAGTGTTGTTGCCATAATGTAGGTTGGCATTAACACTGCCTGGCAGTGGCATCAATCTGACTAAATATACTTCAGACGCCAGTGCTGTGTGTGTGTGTGTGTGTGTGTGTGTGTGTGTGTGTGTGTGTGTGTATGTGTGTGTGCGTGCAAGGGCCTCCCTTGGTACTTGCAAACATATGCTAGTAGTGTCCAATTCTAAATCCTCTCCCTTTTCTGTCCCTATGTTTAGGTCTCTATTCCCATGTGTGAAGTTTTCATCCAGTCTTGGATGTGAACGGTGAACTTGGTCGTCCTTCACCAGAGGAATAGTGCTTCTTCAGAGACTCTTCAGAACCAAGGAGGGTTTTATAACGATTACACTGAATATCAAGAACTTGAAAGGAGCTACTGCATAAGCAAACAACAAGAGTGAGAATCTGCGTTGGGTTTACAGAGCTTAGCAGATCCTGATTCCTCACCAACAACGACTAAGCCAGAACAAGTCCAAGGGATATCGTTCTGCTCTGAACCAGAACCAGACTCTAACGAAAGATAATAAGACACATATTGAGCATTAAGTGGAAACTAGGCCATAATCCAGCTGAAAGTCCCTTACCAGACTTTAACTTTTGAAAGGAAACAGTTTGTTCTACGTGTGCCAAGATGATGACCATGATGATGATGATGGCGGCCATGATGGTGACCTGCAGCTCTTTGTTCCTGCTGGGTCTGGCTTCCGCCCACGCTTCCTCCCCTACCATGACACGCTCTTCCTCTTCATCTTCTACATCCTCCTCTTCTTCGTCCTCCTCCTCACCACGCATGAAGCTCTCATACAAAGGTAAGAACCAACGTTTTTTTTGCAGTGGAAAAGCAAAATAAGGCACATTTGGCTTGTGTGTGGGGGAGTTTTTGTCTCTTCCACTGCACATAATGTGTACTTTATTCTGTCTACACACACCCTCACACAGACACACACTTTCTCTGTTTCATGTGAGATTCCATCATATCCTTTTCAAAGTAAACAGTCCTGAACAGCAGCCAGCTGTAAATTGTGGTTCTCTCGGATTCACAGCCACACACAAACAGATGCGCACACAAACACACACACAAATGCAGCTTAGTGGCAGGGTTTTGTGTTTCATCCCGAGTGTTGTAAATTAGAAGAAGGCAGCTCAATGCCCAACTCAACCACATAAACCAGGGATGTGTTCCATCATTGAAAGATGGCAATTACAGGCTGAACAAACTCACCGAGGCTGTGAGGCTCGTCGAAGGCCGTCTGCCCAGCTGGATGTGCTCCCTTTAATTTAGGCTGAAGGCAACAAGAAGCACGCTGGATCGAAAGAAAGCAGAATATTTTTGTTTTAGCTGACACATGAAGGACAAGAAGAGATCCCAATGACCTCATGAATGTCTGAAACCAGTAGAAAAACAGCAGCAGTTAATGTATTTATCCAGTACAGTAATTCATGTCTGTCTGATGAATAGGTCATGTCTTGCAATCATCTAAATAGGCATGATATTGCGTTCATTAGACAATATTTTATGTGGTTATTCAAGTCCAAGAAGAACTGGCTACCCGAGCATGACATTGTTAGTTGGTCAGTTGTCTTGGTAAACATAAGGAATTGATCATGCCGATAATTAACATGCCTGTTAATGCAATATTAATTATTTTAAAATGTATAAAAAACGAAATGCCCTTTTCAGTACCAGTATCTTTGCCCCCAAGGTTATTATAATCTAATAACACACAATATGTTATCAGGGTGGAACTGAAAAGTAATACATTTGCTGAAAATGGCACTTTAATAAGAGCAGCAGACCTACAGCCCCTGATGTCATGCAGGCGACTTTTGGGCGGCGTCTGAGGCTTAATAAAAGTTATAAATTGCCATTAGAACAATGGCAGACTAATAAAGCCATTTAAAAGTCGGAGTAGAAAGGGCCCTGCTCTTTTTGTGAGTTCCTGGTTTAAGTGCAGTCCCTTTATTTCTTCAGACTTCTCTTTTTCCACTGGCTTTGGTTAACTATAGCTTAAGTTAACAAATACAAGCAGCATTTTCCTGGGCAATGTTTCCCTAGAGTGACTTCTTGCCAGCTTGGAAAGAGAAAAGACACTACATTTTTCCATTGAGACCAATGCAGTGTCATTACTGTCAGGGCTTTGTCCTGCCTGTTAACATGACACTGGCCTTAGGACACAGAAATGTAAATACTAAAATTAAGCAGTTCTTGATCAACCTTATGACTTGTGCAACTAACTGATTCGTATAATAATAATAATATATTTAATTTATATAGCGCTTCTCATCTGCCAAGACAAATCTCGAAGTGCTTCACAACAAGGGATACTGATACGCTTTGAGATAATAAAAGACAAATAATTGTAATAATAAGAAATCAAAAAATAAAATATAAAATAGAGTACAAAAATAAAAGTCGGAGATAGCGATACAAATGGCAGTACTCCAGGTGTACCATGCTCAAAGTTTATTCGAAGGCCTGCCGAAAGAAGAGGGTCTTAAGGCCGGTTTTGAAGACCTCTGTATCTGAATAATCTGATGACCTGAGGTTGTTCTTGTATTGAAGCTTTGATCACAAAGTATTTCTTTGGTCAAGGACAATCATCCTGATGTATAAACTGGACAAAACCTGACTTACTTAATCTTTCTTGACTGCTTTAATTGGAGGCATCTGGTATATTTCTGTTGGTATGGAGGTTGCAGAGGACCGTTAACCATATGCAATAACTGAAATCAGTTTTATGTTGTAAAGCTATGGGATGCCATCAGTATATCCATGTATGTATACACACAACGCACATTTAAAAGTTTCCACCCTCTTTGTGATTTCAGAGTTGCAGCAGTTTCATGGAGTGCGCCGGTTCGAGCTGGAGCGTTCCTGCTGCTTCAGCGCTCTGCTGCTGGACGAAGAGAGAGGCCGCCTCTTTGTTGGGGCCAAGAACTTCCTGCTGTCGCTATCACTGGACAACATCGCCAAGCAGGAGCACAAGGTTGGTCAGAAACAAAATTAGTCAACATAAAATATGTGGCTGTATGGAAAGGCTGTTGATTACTAACGACTTTCTACACATTATTTGATTGTATTGTGTATTTTATCTTCACAACAAAGCAGTAATTACTCTTCATCGTCGGGAATCATACTTACGTTTTCATGGCGATATTTTGTACTAATGAAGAGTACCAGAACTTTGCACTGATTAGAGACTTTATGGGTCTCTTATCATAACATTACTTTATTAATTACGACAAACTAGATCGAGGAGATTATACTGGCACGGGATGGAAATTAAAATACCTATTCATTTACAACCACTGCCATATTGTCTAATTCCTAAATGTTGTGGGCCACATATACTTTATGATTTTGTTTTCATGTGGACCCAAAGGCATGAAGAAAGAGAAACATTTGAAACATTTGAACCAGTGGAAACTTTTAACTAACATGCTCCTTTGAAAACGACTGAATCATATCTTGCACATATGAGACCATTTACTGTGCGGGTTCACATGTGAGAAGAGTAGAAACAGGAATGTGGGATTAATAGAGAAAAAGGTAGAACATCAAAGAGATGGAGAGAGATGAAAAGAGAGCATTTATCCAAAATAACGTTGTGATTAATTTCCAAATGACATACTTTGATTGAAAACTTTGGAGTAGAATATTAGTCACAGATATGGCCCACATGCAGAAACTTGATTACATACACCGGAGCTGATAATAGATTTACACAAAAATGTATTCAATGGCAAAAACAAGTGCACTTCAATCCATAGATACACACAAAAAACATACTAACAAAATACAGGACATCTGTTCAGAGCTGTTTGGAGAAAATTACATGGTTGGTGCGTTAGATGTGAAGCCGCTGTTGTTGTTGGTTATATGGATGACTTTGATTTATGACCTGTGTGTGCAATTTCACAATACTTAAAGCTGTTTTTCAAGACATCCTTCTTTACAATGAGAAGGGAGGATGAGAGGAGGCGAAGATGGAAAAGAAAGGAAATAAAACTGGCCAGGGTTATCAGACTATATCTACTATTACGGTGAAAAGATAACAGAAGGTTGGAGCTCTAATCTTTGAGTTGTATCCATAGAAAGAAACAATTTGCCATATAATACATGGACACGTACCAGAATTAGAGAGGGAAGAAGCAAGTTTAGGTTTTAAATCATTTCTCAAAATGTTAATCAAGCAGATTGAAAATTAGTAAATTAAGACAGATTTAGAATGTTTATTTCAGAGACAGGATCATCTGACCTTTGTCTGCTGTGTTTCAGATCTACTGGCCCGCTCCGGTCGACTGGAGGGAGGAGTGTAACTGGGCCGGCAAGGATATCACGGTAAGTCTCTAACACCCTTCACCTTTTATCAAACCTAAGCTGTTTATTGGTTCATGGAATTCAGACCACACTTATTATCCACGACCTATCAGCAAAACAAGCGGACTGTACATCCTTTTCTAATAATTGCTCATCAGACCCCAGACGTCATACAAGAGTTAAGTAGAAGGGCTGAGGAGCTCCTCGAGGAGGACGGTCCACTCCTACCCAGAACAACACAATACTACCTTTTAATCCACTGCAGTCATGGGAGCCATCACAAGACAGAAACACCATGTTTAAATGAATAACATGTAATAATAGGAGCAACACTCCTACTTTTGGACCTGCCCTGGTGAGATAATGTCCTCAATATCTGTTTGTCTCAAACCCTATCTTAGATATGTACAATTCTTAGTCAGTCAAATGCTAAGGTGTTTTTCCACTGCACTTTCCACTCAGTGATTTAGTGTACATTCTGTGGTTTTATGAAGTAAATATATTCCTTAAATGTAATATTAATGAGACACAGAGGTAAATAAGTTCATCAAGTTTATTGTAATGTTACATTAACAAGATGGGCAGAGAAAAACTGTCAAACAGGAACCCTGTAGCAGACAACAAGAACAACTATTCACACACATTCATAAGCAAGTGGCCTGAGTGGAACTACCACAGTAGATGAGAAATAAAATCCAGTGTGGAGAAGTGTCGGGTTGATAAGAAGGAGAGGTGATCAGCTGGTTGCTGGCAAGTATGATGGTAGGCAGGGTCAAGGTGATTAGCAAAACGAAAACAAGACGCACACTAACAGGAACACACACACACAAATAGGCAAGGAAGACACAGGAATAGTGTGGAAAGGGGCAAAGATTTGGCTGTGACCAAATGTAGTTAAACAATTAGATAAACCCAGTTAGCACAGCGAGATTCCTTAGGAACCTGATCCGTTGTAAACACATTACAGAGTTTTAACAAGAGAGCATGTGCATTACAAAGATTTAACAGATGGTGAGTATTGCTTTGACAGCAATACAAAGGGTTATAGGGAAGGACAGAAAGAGGTGTTCCCTTGAATAATTTAGTTAACATTACGACTTATTCTGAATTGGAACTAAGTAGCGTCCAGAGGTCAGTTTCACTGCTGAACAGAGTATCTTGTCTCACTAATAAACTTAAAGCAAAGTGATTAGGCTGTGGTTCCAAAATAAGGTTGGATGTTTGGGAGAAATCTGTTAATTTGGAGGCTGTGTTAGGTTACATAAGAATGCAGTGTATGTTTAACCTTTATTTAACAAGGAAGGAAGGCATGATTACTTTCGCCAAGGAGGTTATTTGTTAGTCTCTGGTTTGTTGGTTTGTCTGTCTGTTTGCAGGATTAGAGAACATATTCTTTCTGGCTCCGATGCCCCTACATACAACTCAGAAACAGCTAAACACTCTGAGCACATCTCTCATTTTCCGTGTTGTTCCCACAATTAGAATCAGAGGCCTTGAACACGTTAAGTTGGAAGTTCAACTGCAGAACTTAGGTAACTGGAAAGTCCAAGGAACACAGGAACACACTGATACTCTTGATGTGCGATTCTAGTTGAGGTTAAATATATCCTTTATAAATTGTATATAAAATAAACATGTTCAAAGGATTAAACTAATGACCAACTAGTGCTTTTAGGACTATTTCCCTGAACAAAGCCACCCTTCTACTTCCTTCTTTTTATCGGCTACCAAAACGGTTTGAAAATCAAGATTTTCTATTTTGACACAAGAGAAACATTTCATTTCTAAGAATATGTCAGGTAAATATTGAATGTGCTGATTATGTGTCTAAATATGATGTGTGTGGCTCAGTTTTACCGACATGTAAAGGCCACCAGGAGCCTATAGACCACCCAGGATTACATCACTCACAATTAGCGATCTCATTTATATGTGTGTGAGTGTGTGTAAGTGTGTGCGTACAACAGCAACTTCACATATGCACATGGCGACATTCCCCATATGCCTTTATATACTGTATTCGTAAGTTTAACCATGTGCATATGTTTGTCCGTGTATGTTTAAGTATTCGATGTGTGTGTGTAATTCTTGTGTGTGTGTGTGTGTGTGTGTGTGTGTGTGTGTGTGTGTGTGTGTGTGTGTGTGTGTGTGTGTGTGTGTAAAACAAACCCTTCATCAGTGTGATTACACAGCTGTAGCAGACAGACAACGGGCTCCATTCATTGAAAATCCCGGGCTACAGTTTCACCTGACCAGGAGTCTGTTAGACTGTGTGTGTGTGTGTGTGTGTGTGTGTGTGGTGTGTGTGTGTGTGTGTGTGTGTGTGTGTGTGTGTGTGTGTGTGTGTGTGTGTGTGTGTGTGTGTGTGTGTGTGTGTGTGTGTGTGTGTGTGTGTGTGTGTTTCAAACAGAGGGTAACAGAGGCAGGGGTAATGGAGAGAGTTAGTACAATTGCTCCAAAGGAAGAAGGGATGGCGTCAAGGGAGAAAGAGATAAGAAAATAAAAATGGGGGAATTCTGGGGGAATTTTAAAGACAAATGTTGATTGAAACAAAAGAAAACCTGAATTTTGAAAACAAATGTTGCATTGAAACGAGCTTTCCCCTGATCAGTTGTTATTCCAGCCCTTCTGGCCTTGGAAATGTTATTTTTAACCTTTGTTAAACATTTACGCCCCTCTGACTTTTCTTCCTTGTTACTTTTGGTATCTTTTTGAACACTCACCCACACACTGAGAACTGAGCTGACCTCACATCGTTGACCCTTATTACAGAGAAGTGTTTCTCCGTCGGAAGAAGCCAACATCCCTCTCCCCCACTGGATCTCTTCTCTCCGGCTTCCCTACCGCTCTCTTCTACTCCTGCTCTCTTCCCATGCTCTCTCCCTATCTCATATTAGTGGTTCTCTGGGAACCAGAAGTTTCTCATGTTGTTTACGACCCTCCCACCGTCTCTATGTACTTGTTTGTGTAAATCTTTCTTTTTTATGTGTTACATTTTGCTATACAGAACAGTAGGGTTATTGCATTTTCACCTTTCTCTTAATTAAGTTCACTGTTAGCTACCTCAAAATGTTTTTTTTTAGCAAAACTTACACTATCCCCGTGGCTCAAAAAACACTCATATGATGGCTTAGAGAAAAAGTAGCCCACATAAAGACAAGTAATAAACACTTCATCGCTCAAACAGACACCCATAGACCAAAGCAAAGCCACCTAACATGCACACAGACACACTAACACAAACACAGACACATGTACATAAACACAGTCAGACAGTAGCAGTAAACAGTTGACAGTTCATCCAGACACTCAGTCAGACTCAGCACTTTGAGTGTAGAGCGGGAGCCATATTTAAATCTTCAGAAGTGATGGATTGTGTTTGTGTCGTGTTACCACATGTTAAAAGATGATTGGCTGTTAAAGTTGATTGACCGACTGGTTAGGAAAAGAGGTTAATGTTGAGGTTAATGTTGAGGTTAACCAACGGAAACTGTCCTCACTACAACAAAACACAATTGATCATAAAATGGTTTAATTCCACCGGTCATGGTGCGAAGTAAATATTCCTTTAGGGATAAGAAATGTCACTAGCCACGAGTATGCTAAATACTTACGTTTTGGGAGTCACACCAAAAAACCCATATTTAATTATTTCATAGGACCTGAAGTGCTCATGAGCAATGGACTTAATCCTGAAACTCAAAATCCTAAAACAGCTGAGTGGCCACTATGTTTAAATTTGAAAATACATTTGCAGAAATATTTGAGCATTTCTATTAAAGTAAAGAAAAGGAAATCATAGATGGGTTCCTAACTGATATGTTTGTAGCTATACAGTTTTGAGAAGGGAGAGTCCATAAATTATTCTTTCACAGTATGAATATGTCAGACAAATGTCAATGCAGCTTTGTCCTGTTCAGCTGGAGCTATCAAAGGCATTCCTGGGATGTTACATTGTGCCGTATTGTGTATCTAATAACCATCTACTGCGAGCCATTGCTCAGTGTGTTCAGTCAAAGGCTCTCAGCCATTCACTTTATTAAAAGTGTACTTGACCACTGGGACTCTCAGCTGCCAGACACAATCAAAGCAGAGTGATATAAACATTGGCTTGTTTTCTAACTAAACTTTAATAAGGATACAAAAGATTGCCTAAAATGTTTGGATAGGTTAAAAAATGTAAGCCCCAAATAAATGGGAAACATGGGGGGGGGGGGGGGGGGGTTATTCTTAAAAATGTGTGTGATAAATAATAATCACCTGATAATATAACTAATAACAATTGAACATTTAAATAGGATCATGAAAAGTCATTACGAAGTAGAGCAAATTCATCTTTACCTATGGATTTAGCTGTGATTACTCAAAACAAAATGCTTGAGACGAACAAGAATATAGGGAAGTGGCACAGGGATAGATAATGCCTGAAATTATAAATAGATCGATTGGGTTAATCATTTCTAGAATAGAAAGGATAAAAAAAGAAAAGGGAAAAAAGACATCCCCTGAGGAACAATACAGCTTTATAAGACATGAAGGCAAGACCTAAAGCTCAGGCTGCAGTGAGGTCATTGCCTGCGTTTTGCTCTCTGTTTCGACTAATGAGTCAGCGGTAGGTTAAAGGTTAGCCGGTGAACCCTTTAACACTCACACCAACACATTAAGGGAATGTGAAGGCTGGCATAATTCACCTCGGTTGTTCTCCTCCTTCCTTTCTGATCTTTGTTAGGTCTTTGAAGCATCTTGGCTCTTCTTAACTTTTATTTTCCTCTTGCTCTCCTTCTCTTTTGTCACATCAAAGAATTGACTTCGTCAAACTACTCAGCTGACTCCTTCACCTTCCTCTGCCCTCATACACACATACATTCTTGTCTTTGCGGGAGTATGGGGGCGCCAGAACAGAACATCGATTTTGGGGACTACCCTTTCTGAAGGTTGTACAGAACTTAAAACAAATCAGGCAGTATTCCTGTAGTGGAGATAAAGAGAAATGTCACCTTCAATTATCAATCATACAAATTAAAGGTTACTAATTAGACTACACATTTCAGATACACACACTACTGTAGGAATGATTGGAGAAAGGTTGTTGAAACTTGGCGGGACTTTTTTGGAGGATCATGGTTGTACGGAAGTTGGTGAGCTGTGTGAGGGTCTACCTGTTCATTGATTGTGTTAAAGTTACAGCCCAAGGGTTGAGAAAGTGTAGTGGGTGTTTACCTTTCTTTCATGGCCAACAGAGTCAATAGCTTTATCGGCCTGTAGGCCTGAAGGTTTAACACCTTCCCATGTGCACGCACGCACGCACGCATGCATGCACGTGCACGCACACACACACACACACACACACACACACACACACACACACACACACACACACACACACACACACACACACACACACACACACACACACACCACACACACACACACACACCACACACACACACCACACACACACACACACACACACACACACACACCACACACACACACACACACACACACACACACACACACACACACACACATGCACACACACATCTAAGCATCTGTGTATTACACACCGACAACTCAAACTCTAACCCCCCTAGTGGTTTTCAAAGGTTGAAAAGCAGGCCTTTGTTCTAAATCACTGAGGGTTGTGTGTGTTTGTGTGTGTGTGTGTGTGTGTGTGTGTGTGTGTGTGTGTGTGTGTGTGTGTGTGTGTGTGTGTGTGTGTGTGCTTGTGTGTGTATGTCAGGGCTAATGAGCCACAATTCCGCTTGCTGCTGTTTTCACAACCAGTCCTGTCCGTCTGTCACCCTCGGATGAGGGCGAAATACCAAACAGAGGGATAAAGCAAGACATTAACTTAAAGGTTTGTAGTTTCAGAAAGCGGCTCGAGTGCACTAAAACTTGAAAGAAAAGAATACGCCCCTTCCTTCAGACTTCCTTACAGAGCACCTCCTCCAACACACATGAACGAGCACATGACGTCAGCAGACTGGTGAAAGTGGCCGCCTGTTGCTGGCGAGTCATTGAAGTACTGCTGGAAGGTTGACAGACAGGGCGGCAATCCAATCCGTTTAGCCGGGCCGGCAAAACGGATTGGATTGCCGGTACTGTACTGTACTGTACTTTTTACAGTACTACGGCTTTTTACAGTACTACGGCTTCCACAGATGAAATCTTTTTTATGGATTTTTTGTCAAAGCACTTAAGATATTCATTGCTATCGGGATGTTAAGAGCATTCCATGGAATATAACAACAAGTGTATCTCGAGCTGGTTTCTGAAACTTACCTACCCCACCTTTAAAGAAAGAAAGAAAGAAAGTAAAACAGATAAGAGGGGGATGGAAAAAAAGAAATATACTGTATACCATAGACTTTCAGTTATCCATTAATTCTTCAATCTCCATTTTGAAGGACATGTGTTGTGCACTCGGCCCTAAACACTCAAATCAAAGAAATGCAATGACAAAAAAACAGCATGCATCTTTTAAAACACATCAATATAAAATGCAAATATTAACAGTGCTACCATCTTGGAGGGTTAATACCAATACCAAATAACTTATTCTCCTAAGACTAATACATCCAATAGTGAAAAATCTGCACAGGGCAATTGTTCATTGACAGTCATATTCCTGACTCTAAAAACCTCTTCTCCAGAGGCCCCCAGGGGTTCAACAGTGTCTGTAACTTGATCGACAGACAGATGTTACAGCAGCCTGTCTGGGGAAAAGTAGACAAAGGGGGAAAGGGAGGGACTCAGAGGGAGACAGTGGGATCTTATTTAGTAGAGTATTCTTTTTAGGATATTGAGTACTTCTGGAATGACAACCCAGACATTCAAAAGCATAATATTAGCTCATCATATATTACAGTGCCCAAGGGCAGAGGAGCACCAATAATCATGGTATTCATGTTCTCCTTAAGGGGCAGTTGAAAAAACTGGCCAATCACATCAAGGCCTGTGGTTAGGACAGTACTCTGAACAGAAAAGGAATGTGTTCTATCCCGGCTAATAGTGTACAGTAAATCATTTCTACAGCTGTCTCATGAGATCAAGCTTTCTGTAACCTGACTCCCAGATGGACAGATGTGACTGCCGGTCAATAACCTGCTGTCTAGATAATAAGAGGAGGGATCAGACAGAAAAGGGATAAGCGTCCTGAAATTTGATGCGGGAAAGGAGACAAAAGGAGGTAAAGAAATAAACATGGTTATGTTTAGTTAGGGTCCCTTTTCCGCTAAAAGTAAGATAATAAAGCACAAGTTTACTTTTGTAATTTCTTATACTTTTGGTTGATGTTAGATGGCTCCTAAAGACACATTTCAAGCAGGTATGTTGTAATCTAGGTAAGTAGTATGACACAGTTGTAAAATATAGTTATTTTAAAACAATTTATCTCTTTTGTCAAGAGTCAAATAACTGCAAGCTACATGTTCAGGCTGAAATACTACAGCTAATAGCTAGCTTAGTTCAGCATTAAAACCATGATTAAAACTAATGGTTTCATAACTAATGCATTCACATAAAGGTTTATAACAATTTTTACCCTAAGTACGCACAAACAAAATAACATTGAAGGCATGTGTCTGAAGAACCAGGACACAAAGGCTGTCACAACAGGCTGTTGGAAGTGAGCTGGGGACTCAACAGTGTTGTCACAGACGGACAGGGTGAAAGGAACTATGTGAGGAATGTACATCACCAAAACAAAATAGAGACAGAGTCCAAGTTTTGTCTGTTGGATTTGTGTTTTGAGGGTTTTTTGTTTCTTGTCTTGTCATGCTTAATTGTTTTTACACTTTGAAACTAGGCTGCAGCCAACTGAGGTCACATCCATGGTATTTTTCTGGTAATTTCTGAAGGGTTTAGTGACCTGAAGTGACACCAAATGCAAAAATGTAATGCAAAAATGTGTATTAATATAACAGCATTTCCTCACTAGAATTGTATCTCTGTTGTTTCAAAGCTTTTAAGAAAAACATTACAAAATATTATATCGATTTATAACACTTCAAATTGCTTTTCATAGTTAAACTTAAACTGTCGTTCTGTGTTTCTTTCAGTCCGACTGTGTGAATTATGTGAAGATTGTGCACCACTTTAACCGCACCCACCTGTACGCCTGTGGAACCGGGGCCTTTCACCCTACCTGTGCCTTCGTGGAGGTGGGACAAAGGATGGAGGTAATATATTAAAAATGAAATAACTCAATAACTCACACTGAACTGTATCAGAAGAGCTAGTGTACAACATCATTTAACAGACTTGACGGTGCACAGACAGTTCAAATATTTTGCGCAAAACAATTTCCTTGGTATTTTAATCAGTTACTAAACTTGGTGCAAAGAGTACTTGAATCACTTACTTACTTACCCATACATGCACACACACACACACACACACACACACACACACACACACACACACACACACACACACACACACACACACACACACACACACACACACACACACACACACACACACACACACACACACACACACACACACACACACACACACACACACACACACACACACACACACACACACACACACACACACACACACACACACACACACACACACACACACACAGAGAACAAGTGTTCAAATGCCTGAACATGCTCATTAATTAATGTACGCATTCAAACACTTGTTCTTCTTTTGCCAGCTGTATTCACCTTGCAGGTGCAGCTATGTGGCTTTTATCCTGGATAAAGTGTTTAAGTCATGGATGTTTAAAGTTTAACGTCTTCATATTTGTCTAATATTAAAGTTCACTTTTCATTCTGGAAGTATGACGCGCTGCGTTGTCAGTACGCTTCTCCATGTTTGTGATTGGTCGAATGCTCCAAATACCACCCATTTCGTGTGAACGCGCACCTAACTAGATAGGATACGGCTGGCTTGAGCGATCCACTTGATAACCTGCATCGTAGGACCGCTTAGCGAGAGCGCGTATGTTTTGGATTAGGCCAACCGGCTAACTCAAACATATCCAGGTTATGTTGAACCGGCTTCGTCGTACAGGCCTCGGCTTTCGTTTCAGTACACATAACAACGGAACTGACAGGCAATCCTCTGAATCAGACTCTGATTGGCTGTGACTGCATCTACTCAGAGTGTCTGATTCAGAAACGTGAGTCTTACACTCTTTATGTCACAAACAAAGATGGTGGATGAGAATAGATCTATAAAACAGAAAACGATAAGCAATGCGTCAGAATCAAGGTGAGACTATCCGCATCTTTTAAAACGTTATGCTTTATTGTGTTGCACTGTTGGAGGAGCCTGTGACCTAAGATTTTCATCGTCATACCTACACTGTAGCTATGTTCGTATGATCAATAAAAGCCTTGAACCTTGAACCTTGGATGCAGACAAATCCATTATAGGTCAAGTTCTTAGTTGCAAATTAGTTTTGAGTCCATTGCATTGTATGTTTTTTCACTTTTTAAATCCATTTCTGCTTGTCCTCTCCCTCCGTCAGGACCACGTGTTCAGGATTGACCCCTCTAAGGTGGAGGACGGGAAAGGGAAGAGTCCGTATGATCCTCGCCACAATGCTGCATCTGTACTCGTTGGTAAATAACTCATGTTAATGTTAGCTGATGATGCTAATGAGCGATTAACTGATTGTTGTTCTCATTTTCAAACATTTTCATGCCATACTTTCAGCTGGTTTTGGCTTTTGACAAAGATCCAGTCATCATTTAAGGTCACATTACCAATCACTGAGTACACGGGAGGCGTGTGGCGTAGTGGGTTGTCCGTAGGTGTTCGGTTCAGGGGGTCACAGGTTCAAACCCCGCTGCAGTCAGCATGTCGTTGTGTCCCTGGGCACTTCCCTCCAAATTGCTCCTGTGGGGATTGCCCACAGTATTGAGTATGTAAGTCGCTTTGGATAAAAGCGTCTAACAAGTGACATGTAATGTAATGTAATTGATTCGTTCTGTCTCTTAGGTGATGAGCTATATGCAGGCGTCGCTACAGACCTAATGGGACGGGACTTCACCATTTTCAGAAGCCTGGGGAAACGCCCCTCCATCCGCACCGAACAGCACGACTCCCGCTGGCTCAATGGTCAGTGTGTGTTTGTGTGTCAGCTAATGCTTTATTCTATTTTATTAAGTTAACTTTATGTGATAACGTACCTCAGTCTGTTGTTGTTATAATGAAACTCACAACTTGTTCCAGAAACTGACATTGTTCCCTGATTGTTTCTGTCTCTCAGAACCAAAGTTTGTTGGTTCCTTTTGGGTCCCAGAAAGTGAAAACCCTGATGACGACAAGGTGTTTTTCTTTTTCCGTGAGACGGCGGTTGAGGCCCAGGGTCTGGGAAAGTCCACTTACTCCCGCATTGGACAGCTCTGCAGGGTAAGAGAAAGTTTCAACCCCTAAATTCAGTATTATAATTCAAGTCTGCATCAGGCCTACTCAACCTGGTTATTTGAGTCGACAGATTCTATAACAAAAATGAGGTCATTTTCTGTTTAGGAATTAAAGATGGTTGTGAAAGTGGTTTGTGCCCAATATTTAATACTGCTCATACTCTCTTCCTTCACACTTTAACACATAATACCCTGTTTAACAACTCTTGACGGACTTTATCTTGAAATCAGAATGACATGGGCGGTCAGCGGAGTCTGGTGAACAAGTGGACGACATTCCTCAAGACCCGTCTGATCTGCTCGGTGCCAGGTGCAGACGGCAGCGACACATACTTTGACGAGCTGCGTAAGTTTTCTTTGCATACAGACAGATTCTGTACTGTATATAAAGTAATTTATGAATATGGCGATTACAAAAAAGCATTGGGTCACATCAATTGTGTCAAGGTGAAAGCCCTGTAGGAACCTGAGTTTGAAGAAAGTACAATTTTGCCTGAGGTATGCTAGAACCTTTAGACAAAACAAGTGTTGTCATGTCAAGTGAACTTATAAATCGCTTGACTCGTCTGGGCTACCTTATATCCCTATTTCTGAATCTATTCAATCAAATCAGTGTGATAAAGAAATACCATTTTTCAGAAATTAGAAAAAGGCAAAAAAGAGTATGATTTTCCATCCATGACCTGATTTGTTCAGAAGCACATTCTGTGGGTGCAAAGGAAGAGAAAGTCTAGGAAGGCATAATACATTAACAAGGATTTCTGACGTATATTGTAGATTATCATTCAGACCCACATTCCTGCAGACTTGGAAAAAGCATGAGTAAAAGATTAATTGGTAATATATCCTGGCTTGATCTGAAGCCAGTGTTGTTGCTGTGGGTTCAGAGACAGTTGCAGGCTTGTCTCTGGTGATTCTTCGTATGACAAAAGTTAACATCATGTTTCTATTAGGCATGTTCCTTGAAGCCAGGCTACTATTTTTTCCAGTTTATTTTAACGGCTTTGGCTTGAGCCAGCTGGAAATATTAAAAACTCTGCATGGAGTTAACACTGCAGTAGCTTAACTTGTAAACTATCTTCCCCTGATAACATCTGCTGCTGCTGTGTGAAATCAAGCTTCAATTTGTTTTGTTTTGTGTACGAAAAATGTAGATCTTTCATCATTATCATTGTTTACTGATATGCTGTAAACTTGAAATAGAGTGCATATTTTTGTGAAACCATTTGGCTAGTAACTCTTTCTAAACCAAATAGCATGTCTCAAAAGGAAAAACACCAAACCTTCCAATCATGTGGTTTACATAGCAGTTTCAGCTATCAAGATGGTTTTGATTGATCTTTCTGACCATATCCGTGGGCCATAATATGATATGTCTGTGTGCTTATCTTGTGAAAGGCAATCTCAGAGAAAGAGTTTGTCTAAAACCTAACCCTACCCCAGGCGAAGTCAGTCCGTCACATTCCCTCATATGAACAATGAGCCCCTTATCTCTTGACCAAGAGTTTTCTGACCATACCTGAGGCTAAATCTTTTTAAAGGACCTCCCTGTAGAATTATTTGTTTTGATCTAAACCATTACAATTATTCTACTGAGATACCTAGACTACACAACTTTTGAAACATGTGATACCAGTTGGAAGGGTGTATTCTACAAAAAGAAAATGTTTAAATGAATAACAAAACATATACAAACCACTGCTTGAAGCTGTTATGGAGTTATTAGAGAAACATTTCTTTAAAGTTGACATGGCAATAAAGCTTTTCTTATCTTTCTCTCAACCTTTGACCTCTGGACTACCACAACCTGACCTCAGTTTGTGTGTGTGTGTGTGTGTGTGTGTGTGTGTGTCCGTCCTCAGGCGACGTGTTTCTGCTGCAGACGCGTGACAGGAAGAACCCTCTGGTCTACACTGTCTTCTCTACTTCCAGGTCAGAGTCCACTCATAGTGTGTGTGTTTATGCAAGTAGATATGTGTGTGTCAGCGAGTGCAAGAGAGAGAAAGACAAGAGTGTGTTACATTTGTGTTTTGATGTTTCTAACAGCTTCCCCTGTCCCCCAGCAGCAGTGTATTCAAAGGCTCAGCCGTGTGTGTCTACTCCATGAATGACATCCGCAGGGCCTTCCTGGGGCCCTTCGCTCACAAAGAGGGGCCCAACTACCAGTGGGTCCCCTTCCAGGGAAAAGTCCCGTACCCACGCCCAGGAATGGTATGTCCAAAACTCCAAAGGGCTGTGTACAAAGTTGTGCCTAGAGCAGGGGTGGGGAACCTTTTTCCTCGCAAGGGCCATTTGAATTTTTTCAACATCCTTCGAGGGCCGTACAAATGATTGACCTCTGCTTAAAAATACTAAAATCACAGCCCATTCATTTCGCCTTTCTTTCATGCATTTTATTTTTTTACAACTATAATGATCATATTATTCCGGAACGGGCCGTCGGAAGGAGGCCACAGAAGACGGTAAAAATCCATTTCTAGCCATGTTCACCAGTGTAGTGCCAAGAGAAGGGAGTCAGAGGCGGTGCATCGAAGGTGCAAAGTTTGCATTACCTCGAGGGCAGTACCACATTTTCTCGTGGTCCATACAGCCCAGAGGCCGGAGGTTCCCCACCCCTGGTCTAGAGTTTAATTTGTCACTTTTATTGCTGAAATACTTGTATGTAATTCTTAAGTAGCACCTTTGAATACTTATGCTCCCAGGTTTTTAATATTGAGTTGTGTGCACTTCATACACTTGCAGCATTAGACCTAATTTCATCCAAAGCTCTCCACAGCCCTCCCAATCAATATGTGCTTATCAGGGCTCTTACATTCTGCTTAGCACACAAGCGTGGCATCAGCAAGATTTGTTATAGCTTTAGCTGTTACTGCCAAAGCAGAACAATCCCCATTGTATGGCTGCAGAATAGTAATTGTATTTGACCCACAGTAAACTCTCTCTCACGCCATCATCACCTCACTGGGTTGTACAATTAGCGGGACGAATCAAATTAAAATAATCCGATCATGCTTACTAGTGAACTATGCAAAGCTGTCTAAAAAAAGCTGATTCAGAGTTTAAAATGCAGAAACCAGATCAAAAGTGTTTCACTTTATGATGAAAGTGTATCTTCTGTACACAACATAAAAAGCATTAATACTACATGATGTTACAGCATATTTAAGTAACATTTGAGTATCTGTATAGAAACACTGGACTGGAATTTTAATTCGAGAGGAAGGCTGGACTCTGACCTGGAGAACTCTCTCACGTTCCTGTGAGCCATTACATCAAATCACCTCACTGCTGGACTGACACAGTTTATATATGTTTACATACACAACATAAACTTGCTCATCAAAAAAGCTGGAGCTGTTTTGCACTCGCAGGCCTGTCGTGCAGAGCTTAAACAAATCCCTTACAGTAGAAGTAAATGGCTGAATTATTAAAGTACTTTGAATTGCTGGGTAGTACCCAAATACTTTTATTTACACTACATTCCCACCATAACATTGTTTAACTCTTGATGGTTTAATCAGTATTAAAGTTGAATATTTGAAAGTTACTTTTAACATTTTGCATCCCAAAAGCGAACCAAAATGCGACCTCGAAAAAACAACAAATGTAAAAAGTTACGCAACAACCAAAAATGTTCTTGCAAATTAATAATTTTGTGATGTATCTGATTTGCAAGTTTGTATAAATATAACCTTTTGCTGAAATATTAATTTATTTTATTGCCCTCCATTAGTGTCCCAGCAAGACATTTGGCAGTTTTGAGTCCACGAAGGGTTTCCCAGATGATGTGATCCAGTTTGCGCGTCACCACCCTCTGATGTATAACCCGGTCTACCCTATGAGCCGACGGCCCGTATTCGTCAGAACCAACGTGGACTACAGCTTCACACAGATTGCTGTGGACAAAGTCAACGCTGCGGACGGACAGTATGATGTGATGTTTATTGGCACAGGTAAAATACAATTCTGGCTCTTATCTTAACCCTCCTGTTGTCTTCGGGTCAAATTTGACCGATTTACTACTTTCATCAATCACAACTTTTTTGTTTTACATTCGATTGCATTAAGGCTTTATGATATCCTGTCTATAATATGTGTTGTGACTTGATGGATCGCATCTCTTATTTCAGACAAAGGGACAGTACTAAAGGTGATCAATATCCCCAAGGAGAGCTGGAACAACATGGAGGAGCTTCTACTGGAGGAGCTGGAGGTCTTTAAAGTAAGAAAACTATGATAAAGCCCATTTATTGTAGTTGACAAAGCATTAATAAGTTAATTGTATTGAGGGGCATAACAGTGCTATTCTTTCATCTTAAATGGATCTCTAATAATGAAAATTAATTTGTTATGTAGCATGGTAATATATGTTCTCTATCTCTCTGCTCTTCAGGATGCCTCGTCTGTCATCGACATGCAAATATCTTCAAAACGGGTATGTTGTTTTATACAAAAAATAAATGTTTTGTTTTTAACATTATGTCTTCAGTTTTTTGTATTCTTTTTAAAACTCCCTTTTAATCTTTGTCCCTCAATTTTGTGTCCTTTTAGCAACAGCTGTATCTGGGCTCAGACACAGGCATTGCCCAGGTCCCCCTGCACCGCTGCAGTGTGTATGGGAAGGCCTGTGCGGAGTGCTGCCTGGCAAGAGACCCATACTGCGCCTGGGATGGAACATCCTGTACTCGCTACTTGCCAAATACCAAGAGGTATGTGACATGAGCATTAATGGCACTCACCAGATGATAGTTCATTTTACTGAGCATGGATAACACGAAGAAGACTGCTAGTATAATTAACACATACTCATTTTGCAGACGTTTCCGTCGCCAGGATGTAAGGAACGGAGACCCCAACACCCTGTGCTCTGGAGGTATGATTACAAAACAATTGCTTTGATTTGTTGTTCAAAACATGAACGTTTTTAAGGCCTACTGCTGATGAGGTTTATTCGAAAACAACAATCTAAGCTTTACTCTGATCCTGCTCTGACTCACAGAGACTCTTGGCATCTGACATCTCACTGGACCTGTGCCAAAAAAAGCCCAAACCCTTCACCCCTTCACCCCTGGTGACCTCGGTCTTCCCAGACCGCAATACCAGCATTCTGCTGCTATCTGTCTTTCTGCCACAAAACTGAATAAAGCTAATCCCTCAAACTTTAGCAGCTCCTGAGTAATACGATTACATCCTGTGGCATGCAAGCCGGGTTGTGAACAACTAATGTCTCTGCTGAGAGGGGCATTGCACAAAAGCACTGATCAGAGGTCAGTTTAGCAATTCAGAAACTATGGTTTCCCCAATTATGTATGCGGTGCTGGTGGCTTGAATAGTTAGTAACTGATATTTCTCTGAACAAATCACAGTCTTGAGGTTGGAACTTTTTCCATTGCTAAAACTCACCACTCATATTGACAACATGCGAGGCTATGAGTCGTTGTTAAGACCAGAAGAGTTCTCAAACATCAAACATGTGAACATTGGTTTGAATCAACACCCTTTAGATAATCTCACATTATGCGAGATTGTATTACAATTTCCTATTAACAGCCAACATTGACTTTTGTTCAGTGTTATATGTGACTATTATTTTAACACGTCAATTGTGCTAAGTAGTAGGGGTGTAACGGTATCCGTATTCGTCCCGTACCGTCACGGTTCAGACGTCACGGTTTGGCACATGCAGTCACACGACGAATACGCCTTTTTTTTTACGAGTGGGAAAAAAGTAATTCAGGGCAGTATCCACTACACTATATATAATCCAGGGGGCGGTATTGCGCCTAAAAGCTGTTTGTCAGCCGCCCTTAAACAACAAATGAAGAACAAGAATAAACAACAACAAAACGAACTAAATGCGAAGAAGAAGAAAAGTTAGTATGGTGAGTTCAGATAACACACAGGAGCTAGAACCCACCTGCTTCTTTTAAATCAGCTGTGTGGGAACATTTCGGGTTCCCTGTGGACTAGAATAACGATGAGGTGTGCGAGTGGTGGATCGGACGAGGGCGGTGTGTCGGCGTTGTTCGATAGCGGTGCGGTATGCTAATGGTAACACACACCAAACATGCAGAATCATATCAGAAGGCATCACCCAGATTTGCCACTCACCGGAGCCCGGCAAAAGACAACAGCTGTTCAACAGCTGATCCCCGCTGTTTTTAAGAAGCCAATAGACATGAGAGGAGAGACCAAAATAAATAACAGAAGCTTTTGGCATATGTTTTTCAACGACTTTGCGCTCTTGAAACACTTTCTTATTATTTATGATGTAATATTTTCAAGACATTCTTTTTAGTTTTACAGCTTGATGAAACCTTTTTGTTTGACATCAGCCATTATAGATAATATGGCCATCTGAGTGTACTGTACTGTGTATAGTTTGTTTTTAACTGTTTAATACAGTTAATTATTCAAAATGTCAGAGTTCTTTATTTTTAAACTGAAACTTGCACTACTGTTCAAACATAAATAACAACAAACCTGGAATTATGCATTTGGGACTTTTTTTTTGCTTTTTCTTGTTGTCTCGAACCGTACCGAACCGTGACCCCCAAACCGAGGTACGAACCGAACCGTGACTTCTGTGAACCGTTACACCCCTACTAAGTAGTAATGCAGGTTATGCATTTTTGTGCCAATGTTTAAGTGTATTTGCTCAAATGAATGAGTCATTATAGACAGAAAAAACTGTTTAACTCTAGTAGCTGGTTTCTTATTAGCAATATCAGCTCAAATATTTTTTGTACCATATTAATAAATCATGTATTGGTCTGCCCTGCCCTTGTTTTGTCAAGGATTGTTTGACCTTTTTTACTCCTGACATTTATTTTTCCTGTCATCCTGTGGCTGCGAGGGAGTGCGGTCGTCTTTCAACCAGAAGGTTGTGGGATCGACCCCAGCCCGTGCAGCCAACATGTCGATGTATCCTTGGGCAAGATACTTAACCCTGAGTTGCTCCCGATGGCATGGCCAACGGTGTGTGAATGTGTGTGAATGTTAGTCCTAGAGTTAGGTACACTGCTCTGTATGAATGGGTGTGAATGGGTGAACGATATGTAGTAGGCTATGTAAAGCGCTTTGAGGGGTCTTAAAGACTGGATAAAGCGCTATATAAGTACAGTCCATTTACCATTTATCCTGCCCTCTTCTTTCCTAATCTGTTGCCTTTTCAAGCCTTGCCTTATCTGTATTGTCATTGGTGAGTGAATGTCCGTAGTAACAGTCCCATAATGTCCTTGTCTTTGCTGCCCCCTTCAGACCACCATAAGCATCGCATTGCAGAGAGGAAGCTGTATGGAGTTGAGGGAAGCAGCACTTTCTTGGAGTGTATCCCCAAATCCCTTCAGGCCAAGGTCACATGGACTTTCCAGAAACATCCACAGAACCCACGGGAAGAGGTGAGAGGGATGGCGGGGAGAGGAAAGAGGTTAAAAACAATATCACTGACAAGGACATTGCCAAAGTTAATGTAGTATATATATATAGTGTATATCAAACCAGAAAGCCCTTATTTTGCTATGTGCTATTGGTGTGATTTTTTTTTTCATCATTAGGGCTAGTAGCCCACATACAACTTTGCTAGGTTACATTGATGCCAAAAACAAACTTGAACAATAAGACTGAAGGGCATTAGTCCACATAATTCAGTGCAAACATTTCAATTAATTAATGTTTTCTAGGTGCGTCTCGATGACCGCGTCCTCCACACAGACAGAGGGCTTTTGGTTCGTCTGTCCTTAAGAGAGACGTCGGCCTCTACCAGTGCCATGCCATGGAACACGGCTTCACCCAAACATTACTAGGCATCACCTTGGAAGTGGTACCTTCAACATCGTCATCAGTTTCCAAACCTACCCTCCGATGCCCCTGTCCGATTAGAACCCCGCAGCGGAGGTGGCCCCCCAATTACCAACCAAAAGCTTTGTTACCGGGACTTCATGCAGCTGGTGGACCACCCTACCTGAGCACCGTCGACCAGATTTGTGAGCAAGTGTGGGCACGAAAGAATGCCGGAGCTGACCAAGCGGATAAAACCTTTCCTACTCCGGGGAAGGAAGTTCCCACCTCTGGGCCCAGCTGTCCGCCCAGCTAACAAGAAGTGGAAGGCATCTTCAAGAGATTAGGAAGGGAGAAAACCGCCGGACCCACGACGGGAAACCTAACCCCCGGGCTCCTCGCAGCGCAGGGCTGTAACAGCACATAGGTGGAGGAGAAAAAGAATGGACTGATACAAGAAAAAATGAGAAGAATGTAGACCGCGACTGAGAAAACAAAGAACTCTTGGAGGTGTTCAGGCAACAAATACACCAATGCACATAAAACACATGCAGACACACACAAACAGCACCTCCTCCATTTGTGTATATTTATCTATCGATTTCCCCCACTATACGGTTCCACTGGCCAGCCGATGCCATGTGCTGTCCAAATTGATTCTGCACGATCCCTTTACACTGTTCCATTAGCGTAGTTGAGTGTACAAACAGGTATGTGGGAGTGAACCTACCTTTATCCGTGGACAACAAACACACTTACCCTTCTTACCCTTTGCCACTGACTGTATATGGAAACACCGGATTACCACATTTTGTTGTTGGGTATTTAAAGTTGGCCTACCACACATACTCTATGTGGCTCACAGTATGAAACCCCACTCTCTGGACTATACCACTCTGAACAAAATCAAGGTCCCAAAGTTTGGATGACCTCTCCGTATGGCTTTTCATACCTGGATATTTCATAGTAGTGAAGAAAAATTGCGGACTTGAGTGCTGCGTAAAATGGGGGAATGGAATAACTGGAATACTCTGCTTAGTAAGGGTCTCAAACTGGAAACAACTATTTATGTTCAATTTCCACAATGATGCAGATTAATTGAAACATTTTAGAATGTGATAACACACATTTATCAATCTCCTGAGGTGGGGTTGGTGCACATATTCACAGTAACCTCAATTGTTTCATGGTTTTATGTACATATAACACATTGCAGTGACAGAAGAGATACCAGCTCTGTGGGACCGCCTGTGGAACAGATCAGCATGTTGCAAAACTGCTTATATTATATAGTTTGGTTTTTTTGTGGTTTCCTTAGGCACATTGAGGCATGTTGCAGAAAAATAAATCACACAATTCAACGCAGTTATGGTTAGAGAGCCGTCAAATCTGGCAAGATATGATTACACTGCTTGTGTTGTAAAATCCACTATAGAATTGGGGGTGGAAAAACTACTGGCATTCCATGATGTGAGAGAAAGATGAGTTTACAGTACGCAGATGGAGCCCAAATAATACGTGGATTACGTCTAAGCAAGTTTCAAAATTATTGTAATAAGCATTAGATGTGCATAAATAAAACAGTTTTGACAACATCCAAATACCTTCCTTTAAAATCCACTATTTATTGGTTTTTATTTTTGGCTGTTGTTTAATGTTTGTGCATTAACATTAAGGAGAAATGGTGGTTTTGGGGTGAAAAGCATTAATATGATGAGGAGATAGAGGGAAGTGGACTCTACTATGACAACCCATGTTTCTGGGCTACAGTACAGTATATATATTAGCATGATATTTATGAGTGAAACTATGATTTTGTATTCTAAGCGGTACTTCTACTCCTTGCTCTTTTACACTGTTTCTTGCATATGTTGTTTGTGATAAATACATATATGCAAATAATATGAGATGAGTGTTATGCCGACACCTCCTCCAGCACGAAAGTGCTCAGAAAGCTGTTGTTCTGTGCGACCCACAATGCATTTCACTGTTTTTAAAAACAAAACAAATTCATCTGACTCTATACACCGTTGGAATGACTTTCAACGTAGTGTTAGTCATTAATATCATTTACTTTTGCTGCTTAATGATGTCATATCTTCCTGATGTACAATTAGTACGATAAGGTCTTCCTACTTCCTGTCTTTAGTCCTCCCTTTCTCTGTGTAATATCTGTAAAGAACATGTTTGTTGCTGTCTGTGCTGACATGGTGTGTTGTAGCCTTCCCCTTAGTGTCCATTGTGTGTACAGGCTCAAAAGGAGCCTATCTGTGGTACCATACTTATTATATCATAGTCTATCCACATGAACGAAAGCCACTGGTCATGTACTGGTCATGCACATCATGCATTTAGGTTTGCATTCATGAAATCGTATGATTTTAATGATGAATTTATAGTCTAATTTGTGTTGCTGACACACATTTCAGAGAAATATTAAGGTTTCAAAGATTTTCAGCTTACTGAAGTTTTACTATTTACTATTTGTGTGGTCATTATTTCACACAGGCCCTGATAGCAGGAGGCAGCACAAATTAAGTCCGTGAGTGGATTTTAGATGTATGGAACCATTATCGTTGTTATTTATATACCTTCTTTATAGAGATGTA